>NC_056046.1:34453223-34549297 GCF_004379255.2 Salvia splendens
ATTTTTTTTAGTTATCTATATTATAAAATAATCAATGAAGTGTTGAATTAGGAGTCAAACAAATCGGGCCAACCCTAATTTTACCCCCGGTGAAGCGCAATTATATTGACTCTTTTGCCCGCCGGTGAGGTCCGTGTTTTCCCTTTTCCTTGAAGTTTACAAGACAACCAAAGCAGAAAAACCGAAAAGTGACTATTTTAATTATCATTTTCACAACAAAATAAATAAAACTTCAAATTTACTTGTCTTGTAATCAATTATTGTGATTATTTTTCTTACACCTTCATTTGTACAAACGCGATCATAAGATCACTTTATTTTGTATTGAATCCATGTCGAACATAAATGTTCTATTGACTCATCGACAAAATAATGGTTCAAAGGACTTAAGGATTAAAGAAACTTAATAACCAACATTACTAGAAGTAAACTTCTTAATAATTGAATCAGCAAATATATCCACAAGTAAACATTTTGATATTAAAACCATGTTACACTTGATGTCATAAATATTCGGATAGTCAAAACTTCATTTATCTAATAATGCAAGCATTATAAAATGATATTGATAATCCAAAAACACAATTGATAATCCAGGAATATAATTCCATATCAAAAATCCATATGATATCAAAACCAAACAATGTATAAATATCAAAAACCTCAAAAATTCAACAATGTAAATAAAGCAAAATAAGACTCTCATTGTTCAAAACATAAATGTCATAGCTAGATTGAGATCACGTCTTCCTCCTAATCACATTGGTTTGGGTCGAACTCTCTGCCATGTCAGACTTGCGTCTTAGGTCAGTGGAGTTATTGACCATCCCACCCTCCATCTTCCTTATCTGGACTTGTGTCTCAATGAGCTTGCTAGAGAGTACTAGAAGAGATGTTGGCCAAAACTTGTCCATTATCTCTTTCCTTACTTTCTCAAAGCTCTTTGGAAGTCCGTCGAGGATCATGAGTTGTTGGGTTTCTGGGCCTATTTTCCCACCAACGCCTCGAGTCTATCAAAACCGTCAACCATTTCCACGACGTAGTCAATAATGTTTTGGTTCTCCTTCAAGACAGTTCTCCTCAAAATGTTCACCACTGATCTCATGAGACACTTGGTGGACATTTCATCAAATCATTTAGGTTCTTCAATCCACCTGTCGGGCTTGTCAATCCAGCCAAGAGCATTGTCAACCAAAGCCAACAAAAACTTCTTGACATGACCGCTCGCGGTATCCCATCGATCATAAGCATCCTTTTCCTTGTCTGATATGTAATAAGCAGAGGGGCGATTCTTACTGAGGACTAATTTCAAATCACGAGCCAACTGATCAATGTCAAGTCTCCTTTTCCAATCCAAATAAGAATCAGAATCGCGTTCCTTTGATTTAAAGATCGCACTATAAACTTCCCAAGTAGTAAACATCTCTCGTTCAAGCTGAGAACAAAACACCAATAATATAAACATGTAAAATTTCAAAGAATTGCAAATAACCACAAAACAATTTATCCATTTTACATCAACAAAAATCAAGCACAAACGTTCTTCAACGAGGAAGTTGTGTCATATTCATGCAAGAAATCCATAATTTTTACTGGCCACAGTGTCGACAGATAGTCCAGAGACCATAAGAATGGCATGGCTGACTAACACTGCTAAAGCGTATAACCATAAAATTAAGCACTAAGGATTCTTTACTTGTGCGTGAACTCCTCTAAAGAAAGGTCGGACCGGACAAGCACCTCCTCCTATAGTTCCCTCTAAGCATTATTAAAATACAATCCTTATAATTTCGCAGCAATATTGCTCCGGTAAAGACCAGTCGCGATATTACTGAAAACTAATTTTACGATTTTAATAACCTCTATCTAGAGAAATCTAAACATACAAACTGGTAATGTTCCTCCCGTAAAGATAGACCGGTCACTACTTCGTACTTAGATCAATTTTATGGAGGCTATATACAAACGTGTTGTAATTATCGCTTCATATTTTTGTGTTGGTGGTTTTAATAGTTTAATTATCACTTAAGTAGATTAGGTAGGCATCCACATTCAAAGCATAATTAAATATGTACTATCTATGCATGCAAAGCAATAAGTACATAGGCGATGCATGAGTTAAAGCTAGATTTTAACAAATAAAATCATAATTCCAATTAAATATCCATCAATCATCATTAAAAACATGTAAACATACTTATAAAAGGTTCACATAACCATAATGACGAAACTTGATCATTTAATTAAGCATCTTAAATAAATATAGATAGAAACAAAATTCTACCTTCACATAAACAAGATTATCTAGACTTTAAGTCCAATCTTAAACAATCATACATTATTAGTTAAAATAACGTATCTTGATTATTAGAATTACCTTTTAATACTATTAGGATTTACCTAGATAGAATTAATCAATCATTATCCTAAAAATTATATCTAGGTGTATATCATAAAAGATTAGCTAAGTCTTAATTTAAAATGCCCACTTGGATACATAAATCCGCACTTATCCAATAAAGACTAAATCCATTTAAAACACACCAATTAAATTCGAGAATTAAAGTTCTCTTAGCTTTCATGATTAGAAAAAATTTATTACATCTTTAACTTATAACGATGTTTTCTAGATGAAACAAATTTCACCTTCATCAAAGATTAAAGAGAACTTTCAACTGTGTGGATTACTAAGGATTTTAATAGCAAGATTAATGCTCTATGAATTTTTCATATCTTTAAGACAATTCGATGTTATCTAGATGAAACAAAATTCACCTACATCAAAATTAAAGATAAAAATTCAAATTTTAAACTAGGAATTGAATTCCAATTAAAATCCAATTAATCACTTCACACATTAATAATATAGGATTTTAGTAGCATGATAATGCTAAATGAATTTCTAACTTCTTTAACTAAATTGACGTTGTCGAGATGAAACAAAATTCACCTTCATCAAAATTAAAGATATAATTCAAACTAGGAATTAAATTTCAATTAAAATCCATCTAATTCTTATTAGTGTAATTTTCGAAAAATTTTAAGGGATCATATAATTGAAAAACTTGTGTCTTTTACTTAGGTATATATCTAGGAAATAATTCCATAACATACCAATTAAAATGTAGACAATTTTTCAATTAAATCTTAAAATAAAACATGAAAGCATCTAGAGATAATATTCTTTAAATTTCCATCTTATTAAGGAGAAGCCAAAAATTAGATAAATTAAAATTGAATTTCCTTATGTTAATTACCATGATATTATCTAGATGGAAATAATCCATCAAAATCAACTAATTAAAAAATTAAATCAATTATTTACCAAATTATTCAATTGGCAATTTTAAAGAAGGCAATTATTCTCTTTTAAATTAGAATCTTGATTTAATTAGAGAATCATTCTAATTTCCACAAGTTATTGAATTATTCTAGGTTTAGGATTTTAAACCACAATTATAAATTACTTGTGAGTTAAGAAATGAATCAACGAGATGAGACGAAACGCGCGCTCAAACCCTAGCTAGGGTTTCGGCACTTGCGGCCGCTGGGGCCGCCGCCTCCCCTGGTCGGGAACTGCTCCCTCCGACGACCGGCGTCCGGAGTCACCGCTGCCACCGCCGCCACGCCCTGAAAACGTCGTTTGGCGTCGCTGCGGATGAAGGTCAGCTGCCGCAGAGAGTTACCGACAGCATACGCCGCCAGATCCGCCGAGACAGACCCGACACGCCGCCAGCACCTCCGCCTGCCTGAACCGCCGCCTTCAACACCTCCTGGAGCCGCCACGTACGTCGACCAGCCGCCGCAGCAGGCGCCAGCGACCCACGTCGTCGGATCTCTTAATAGATCTGACGCGTTTCCAACAGCCGCGCCGCCTGCCGCCACCGCCGCCCACCGCTGCTCCCACTGGACCCGAGCTACCCACTGGACGACGACCAGCGCCGGCCGCCGCCCCCCCAGCCGCTCCTCCGTTGTGATTCACGGTGGGTGATCAACTAGGGTTTTTCGAAACCCTAGTTTCAAATTTTTTTTTTGTTTTTGATTTCGATTTCAATTTCAAAAACCTAATTCTCCCACGTGCTAGGCATGAAAATCGAGACAAGTGAATGAGAAGGAGGAGGCGCCGATTTTGATAAATTGCTTGTATATTGTAAACTCTCCTCATTTAATGAGAATAATAAATGTTTTCTTCACATTGTGTATTTTACTTTAATGGGTATTGACCGTATTTAATTATATATTAAATTATATAATTAAAGCGTCGGAGAGTAAAATCAGTCTAAGTCTTCTACATTAAAGGTTGGGTCGTGGAACAGGTCATCACAGTAGGTGGCCCAGCTGGTACCTTGTAGAAGTAAAACTTTTTCACAACCTAGATAGGCTTTGGATACCTATCGCGAAAGGTTGCAGTGTCCATCCGAAAGTCGTCTTTACCTTGAGAATGACTAGTGACACTGGTGTGGTATAGCATTGAAAGTATCTACTGTAAGACGATGTCTTGGAGATTTAGCATTTCTTAATCTTTGTAATAATATAGGACACACGTTATTCGATCATACGCTGCTTTGACTTACCAGTAGGTGCAGGTTTTTCGTAACCCAATATTCCTGATATCTTGGGTAGTAGTAATTGATAACTAGTATGGTGTCAGTTTTATTATTACAGTGAATCGTGTGCCCGCGTGGTATGACTATATCCCCAATAGGTGTTCGAGAAAAGTTCTATTATTCTGAAACTCGATCGGTTTGGATTTTAACCAAGAATAATAGAAAAGGCAAAGTATATTTTAATATACTTCTCTTACTAGACAAACACTTGGAAATAAAAGATATTGATTAATTTAAAGTCCATAGCAGACTACAAATTAACTAATGGATATAGAAAGTCTTAGACACGGGAAATAATATATTAAAGAGGTTAACTCGGATTGCTTGTAATCACGGATTGGATGGACGGTCAATATTTCTTCGATAGTGGCACAAGAAATATTCCATTGGCCTTATATTGAATTATGGGTTATTATTTTATTAGTAAAGAAGGTCCAATGAGGGAGACCCAATCCAAGCCCCATAGATCCCTAACCTAGCCCACAAAAACTCTATATAAAGGGATGAAGGAGGCTTGACAAAAACACACATCACAAGAGTGAAACCCTAGCCTCCACACATCATATTTTCGGCCCCCTCTCTCTATAGGGAAGTCAAAAATTGTCTTTTGTGTGTTCTTGGCGTTCTTGTCTTCTTCTTCGAGATCGCTACATTTCTAAGAGATTCCTCCCACAAGGAATTTAGATCTAGAGTTGGGTCATAGGTTAAAAGATCCTTGGTCTTGCAATCACATTGAAGTATCAAGATCTACACATGGAGAAGTAGCGAGCCACTTTGATTCTTTGGAGAATCATTATTGTAAGTATTCAATGACATAATTTAATTCAAAGTTATGTGATTAATTGCGCAATAATATGTCTCTACATAATCATGAAATTGAACCGGTCCACATAATCTCCTAAATAGATTCTTTTGTGGATTTATTTAATTTGTAATTTCCGCTACGATTTTCCCAACAATTGGTATCAGAGCCATGCTTTTAGGCTCTGATTATGTGGATTTAATCTTGTTTTTTCAAAATTACATGGATCAATGAAGAATATTTTAGATCTATAAGTGAATACTCTAGATCGGCTAAAGAACATTCTAGATCTATGAATTTTATTCAAAATTGATGAGGAATGTCTTGATCTACAATAGAGTATTCCAAGATCTATAGAACATATTCTAGATCTATATTAAATGGAATATTCTAGATCTATAAGAATATTCTTGATTAAGAATATTGTAGATCTATGATAGTTTTTTCTAGATCTATGTCAATAGTGTTCCACTCGTGTAGATCTACATATTTGAAAAATGTGATGGATGATTGTTTTTATGCTTGTGATATTGCGTGAATGTTGAATCTTGATGTTCTTCGTTTTATTGTAAACCCACGGGGGTTGACCGTGGTAGATTAGATTTGTTTTTCCTTGTGTTGTAAACATATGTAATAGTTAGAATACAATGAAATGTAATACAATGGATAAAACAAGACGAAGACGAAGCCAACGAGATGGAGGCCTAGGCGGCGGCCGAAACCCTAGCAGGCTCGGCCGCGAGCAGATCTAAGCGACGGTGGCGGTGGCGGAAGGCTGGCTGGGCGGCGGACGGCTGCTGCACTCGAAGCAGCGGCAGCCGCGGCGGATGGCTGGGCGGCGACAGCCGCTGTCTCTCGCGGCAGCGGTGGCAGCAGTTCTCCCGACGACTCCCGGCTGGCGGCGAACAGGTGGCTGGGCGGCGGCGGCTGGGCGCGCAGCCTTGGCGGCGGTCGAGACCACTACAGTTTGACCGCACGCAGATCGAGGCAGCGGTTTGCGGTTGGTGGTGCTCGGCGGCAGCAAGGCGGCCAGGTGAAGACGACGGTGGCGTGGGTTCCGATGAAGAACACGCCGCGTAGCAACGAACCAGCTTATGGAAGAAGTAGACGCCATGAAGGCCAGGGCAGACGAACAGACGGCGCGGGCGGAGGCAGAAATACAGGGCCTCACGTCAGACGGTACCTCATTAACGAAGATGAGGAGGTGCCGCCGATAGGTCAAAGGATCGGAGGCGCGTGGGATGCGAGAGAGGCTGTCGGGGACAGATATATGAGGAGGGAGAGAGAAATGAAAAGAAAAGGGAAGGAGATAGTTCCTCCTCCTCCTAAGCGTAGCCGCCCTGCCAACCAGGGCATTATTATTGCTGATGCAGGGCACCCGACTTCCCCACTGCCACGAGAAAACGAGTTAGGCAGTGATGCTGAGAGCAGGGAACTTCGATGGGCCCGAACATCCCGTAGGCGACAAGGAAGGCCTATAGTACCCCCCCACCGCCGACCTCTTCAAACAGACTGTGGTATTGACCACGGGCCTCCTCCAGCAGATGGTGCAATTTGATGACCCAAAGTGGCAGAAGGAGGTCACCCAGAGGGTAACTCCCCAGAAGCGGCTGAAAGCTGGTAAGAAACTCCATCAGCCAACCCTGGAGAGGATCAAGGTTGAGGAGAGATTTGCCCAGTATATTACGGGCATTGGTTTCGAATGGTTGCTGGATATTGAGGATACCTTCATACCGGAGGCCCTGGCCAAGGAATTTTTCACATCCTTCCGGTTTACCGGAAGCACAGACTTGGAGGCATGGAGCATCTCTTTTAGGGTGTTCGGCCATGGGCAAAAGATGAGCCTTAACGAGTTCTCCGTAAGGATGGGACTCTACACAGAAGCCCAGGTCACCAGAGAGGAGTGGTTCGGCCGTGACATTGGTCTTCCTCAAAGGTAACCGGATTTTGAGCAGCAGGCCGTCAGGCAAGCCCTGTGCAACGGTCGTGCCCCAGACTTTAAAGCCTCTGAGTCCAGAGGAACATACATAGCGGATCCAGCCCTCCGACTCGCCCAAGTATACCTCGGGTGTAACCTCCACGTTCAAGCCAACACGATGGCTATCATTACTGTGGCTGAGCTCTACTTCATGAGGGAGCAAAGGAAGGTGCACCTTGGCTACTGGATTACCCACTCGATGAATCAGATTGCCGCTCGCTCTTCCCGCCACCTCAACATTTGCTACCTCCGACGCAATTGGACTCTGGTGTTCCAAGAAGGTGTAGAGCTACCCGACCGCTGCCCAAACCCAGAGTTATTTGATCTAGATTTCCTTGTGAGAATACAGGTACTAGAGCGACTACCCGGCAGGAGACTGCGCTTCTACTCACAAGCAAGGCAGGAGAGGCAGCAAGAGAGCAGGCAGGAAACGTAGCAGGAGGAAACCAGAAGAACGGCTGATCGTCCGGCGAACCCAGAAAGACAGAGGGCCGACCTGAACATGGTACCCATTGAGAGGACAGAGCCAGAAGAGGCTGCACACACTGACCGCGAAAGTTTGCTCCGCATTGAGCAAACGCTTACGCAACTGATGGAGAACTCACATGCTCAGCTGGTCGCTTTGGCCAAAATTCTGGAGGCTATCCGCTAAAATACCCTTACCAGGCAACCAACTCCCTCTACAAGCTCTCATCCCCCTCGACGTCCATCATCAACCTGGCCACCTTCGGCATCCCCCGATCAACCCTCTCGGAAACAATAGTATCACCCCCTTATCTCAAGCTTATAACTTTCCAAACAATTTTAATTCTAGTTTTTACTTTGGTTTGTATATATTGATGTTTTTATTCTGCTTTTCACACTTAGTCCACTGCTTGAACTACATTTTCGTCTATATTTTGTTGTTCCTATTGGCATGTTTTGACTGATTGCACTATCTCACACTTAGCCCATTGTCTGGTCTAAGTGAGAGAAGTTGTCCTAGATTTGTGCTTTCTGAGCCGTTGCCTAACCCTTTTTCCACTGCATCCAGTCCCTCGAGGACGAGTTCATATGCAGCGATCTTGACAAACTGACGACTTGATCAAGTATATGCGGAGAGAAGAAACATAAGCTGCTGGCAAATGGATTGACCTCGACCTCGGGTATGATTGTTGGAAGTTTATTCGGTCTAATGCATCTATGTAAATATGTGTTTTTAAGTCTTTCTTTTTTCCTTTCTTTCTTGAGATGAGTAAACCGTGCTTGAAACTTGCCTTATCTTTTTCTTTTCTTGTCTTTTATACTTGAGGACAAGTATGTTTTAAGTGTGAGCAGTTTGATAAGGCTCATTTCATGCATCGGTTTAAAGGGTAAAAAGTACGCCACTTGATCTGTTTATTGCGCAAAACAAGTGTTAAAAGTGCAGGAATGCAGCTTGACCAAGACATCAAGGCTAAACTGATCAAGTCGGCACAAAGGACGCAAAAGGCCAAGAAATCAGGGAGATTGATCAAGGGGAGTGATCAAGCAGGTAGGCGGGGACCATTGGCAAAGAGAAGAAGACACGTGCCAATACAAAGGACACCATCCTGCTATGAAGGGACCACTGTCTTCTAGAAGGAGGAATACGTGTCGACCAAAGAGACGCGCGGTCCTGGAAGAAAGCGAATATTCGCCGACAAGGTTGTTATCCCTGCTGGAGGATAGCTCTTAGTTTTAGCTTAGTTTAGTTAACTTTCGTTCCAGTTCTTCGCTAGCTTATTCGACCAAAGGTTGCCTATAAATAGAGGCTGCGACACCACAATAGAGAGGACTTTATCCGCTTTCTAGTTAGTTTTTGGTTTTAGCTTAGTTTAGTTAACTTTCGTTCCAGTTCTTAGCTAGCTTAGTTTAGAATTTTAGTGAAAGGTAAGTGATTCAGTGCGACAGAGGCTTCAGTTCTGTCCGGCGCTGTTTCCAGTTTCCGACCGAGAATTGCTCGGCCTTTACTCGCTTTATGTTTTTTCAATTTCGTAGCTAGTTTTCGCTTTATATTTCGCTTTGGACGAGATCTATTCTGGAATCAAAGTTCTTTTGTTTTCGGATCTTCAAGTTCACTGTCACAGTTTAATTTCTCGCCTTTATATATTGTTCCAAGTGCCTAGTTATAATGAATGTTAAAATGATTTACTATTCCGTGGTTTAATCAAGTAGTTAGTTTAAATTCTGCCTAGCATAAATCCAGTAGTTAAAGTAGTGCGAGTCTTTGGGAGTTATAAATATTTTCTTTGCGTGAGTCGGTTTGAGGATTGACTTGATCAAGTAGTAACGACAATTTGCTAACTGATCCACCGGGTTCGGTTATCTTCCATATAACCTTGATTAATCTGATCCGTCGTTCCGAGCCTCACCAAAGAACAAAGTAATAGTTTGATCGTTTACATGTGAATTTAATAGTTTGGTTGCAAAATAGAACAAATTAATAGTTTGATAATTTACATGTGAATTGTAAAGTCGGTATGCAAAAACTATAATTTGATGAAAATTTATAAATATATAGGCAAATTATTCTATAATAATATGCACTGACATGAAGATTTATAGGCAAATTCTGATTTGGGGTGTTACAATTATGTCTTGAACTAGTCTTTTCAGCACAACATTCTCGAAGCGGACTGCGGCTTGTTCAGCGGTCGTTGGCCGCCAGCGGTCCGCTGGGCGGGTTGAATGCTCCAGATTTTCATCTTCGACTTTAAGCTATCTTTTTAGGCTCAAATTTACGCATTTCTCACAAAACACGTCAAAATACCAAGAGGAGACTGCTGTAGAGCTTCCATGCTTCGGTTGCCGGTACGTCAACCGTCATCTCAGCAAACATTGTTCCGTACATCTTGGATTTCTGATTGTGGCGGATGAGATGTCTATGCACTACAAAGATGAGTTGAGACTGAGAGGGTTATTATTTATAAAATATGGGTGTGGTTGAATTGGTAAATAGGGGCATTCATAGTGCATTTAATGGCCCAATGTAGAATTTGATTTGTTGGTTAAATTTTCTCTGTGACTCGTTTAATGGGCAAGGGCCTGTTGAATTAAGGCAGGAAATGACTGTTTTATTATCATGAAAAATTCAGTGATATTAATATATGCAACACCATTTCAATCTTAAATTACATAGAATTTACTAATATAGCCCACAGCGGTAGAAATATAAAAATCATCTTTATTAGCTTTGAAACATCACTTGAAATGACTAGTTCAAGACAAAATTGATCTATGTCAGTAGGTGAAATAATTATGCGACAAATTCAACCATCACACTAATAAAAATATGAAACATCTACGTCACTAATAATTCCACTGGTGGATAACTTCGACCTGAGCTCGATTAGGATGGTTATGCCAGAGGCGGCGCCTCTAGGAAGGAGCTGGAAGCGGCTCTGCTCAGCCGTGTGTCGCATGTGGTTTTTGGACAGGTGAAAAGTAAAAAATAACTAATATACCTAACTTCAATTTTCATGTCCTTCAAATGATTATTTAATACCAGAAACACTAAATTCAATTCAATTCAATTACTCCCTATATTTGTGTTGAGATTATAAGAATTATACTACTAATTGATTTACTTTATTTTACTCTAAATTTAGTGTCAGGAAAATTAGTTGGGTAGGTGGAGGAATATGAAGTTAGGTCGGATTAATTTGTCATTACTCCTCATTGATGTGATGCATATATATTTAATCGATTCGAATATTTATCATGGTACCATTTGCATCTAATACTTTGTCAATTTTGAATTATAATATAACTAAATATTACTTATGAAAAAATATAGTATGGACAAACATGCAAGGAAATTTATGTTTATTAGTCAGCCCATGAATTTATTATTTTTGTCCAATATCATGAATTCCTTGTGGTCTATCTAACCCACCTAGAATAATGGACAAACGGGGTAGGAAATTTATGTTTATTAGTTAGCCCATGAATTTATTATTTTTGTCTAATATCTTTGAATTCCTCGTGGTCTATCTAACCTACCTAGAATAAAAAAAGGTTAGAAATTATGATAATATTATTATTATACATGGCTAGTACATAACTTCGTGTACAAATTTTTAACATGCATGTTATGTGGTAGCATTTGCAGACATTGACAATCATTCTATAATTAATTAAACAATTTATTGAAATTATCGGACTAAGACGGGAGCATCACTATAAAAAAAGGGTTAAATAAAATGAAATCAAATTTAGTATGCCATTCTATTGTTCAATAAATAAATGTTGAATTTGTTGAAAATTTGGTTCAATATCTCTCTAGGAACCGTGCATTTAGTTATACTATAAATCAAAATTGACAAAGTATTAGATGCAAGTGGTACCATAATAAGGATTTAAATCGATTAGTTATATATGCAATAGATCAATAAGGAGTAATGACAAATTAATTCGACATAACTTCACATTCCTCCACATACCCAACTAATTTTCCTAACACTGAATTTAGAGTAAAATAAAGTAAATCAATTAGTTGTATGATTCTTATAATCTCTACACAAATATAGGGAGTAATTAAATTGAATTTAGTGTTTCCGGTATTAAATGATCATTTAAAGGACATGAAAAATGAAGTTAGGTATATAAGTTATTTTTCACTTTTCACCTGTCCAAAACCGTCTGTGACTTCCAGATCCTTCCCCAGTGGCGCTGCCCCTGACAGAACCATCCTAATCGAGCTCAGGTGGAAGTTATCCACCAGCGGAATTATTATTGACATAGATGTTTCATATTTTTATTAGTGTGATGTGATGGTAGAACGTGTCGCAGAATTATTTCACCTACGGACATAGATCAATTATTGTAACACCCCATATTTAGTATTTACATTCACACACACACACACACCTATATATATATTTATAGATATATATAGAGTTGTGATCAATGTCAAACCAATTTTAAAGACCGAACTAGAGACCAAATTAGGGCCATTAGATCTAGTTCTTTGATGAGATGTAGTGTTGTGTAAATTTTTTTCGGTCTTCATTACAAGCCCATTTTGTTTCATTGTATTAGGTTTATTACTTCACTCCGTACATAATACCTTGAAACTACAACATGTTTTTCTTGCTTTCAGTAGGTTTTGAAATGATTCAACATATGCTTCATTTGAAGTCATTGACCTAGAATTTTACTTTATTCACTTTAAAAAATACAATTTATTTAAGTGGGTTTATTACTTCATTTATAAACGTTATTACTTCATTGGATAAGGTTTTTACTTCATTCCAGTAGGACTTCAAATGCTTCTACATAAACTTCGTTCAAATTTTATTACATCATTCCATGTGTTTATTACACCATATCAGTGTTGTGGCGGTGCTGATAGACATTGTGAAGAGAGAGAATGGTATGCGACGGCGAAACCACATTTACGTACTGGAATGAAGTAATAATCCTATTGGAATGAAGTAAAAACATACTGGAATGAAGTAATAAATTCTGGAATGAAGTAATAAATTCTGGAATGAAGTTAAATCTTCGTAACATGTTAGTATGACTTATTTGCCTTCGGATGAATTAAAATAGGCTCGTGATGAAGGCGAAAATAATTTATAAATTTGTGTATCTCCTTCAGGAAACACTAGATCTTAAAACCCTAATTTAGTATGGTTCTGCGGTTGGGTCTTTAAGACTGGATTTGTGAATAATGGGACTCTATCCTTATATATATATATATATATAGGGGAGCATTAGGGTCCTATTGCCCCCTTCGTGATTATTTCCTTCTTAAT
Organism: Salvia splendens; assembly: GCF_004379255.2. Taxonomy (NCBI): domain Eukaryota; kingdom Viridiplantae; phylum Streptophyta; class Magnoliopsida; order Lamiales; family Lamiaceae; genus Salvia; species Salvia splendens. The sequence continues at coordinate 34,466,370 of NC_056046.1, forward strand.
ATCAACCATTAGATTAGTATGATGGACGGACTAGATGAAGCCTCACAAAATCATCCCGTGTTGCATTATTAGGTTCATTCTGTGCATTATATGGGTAAAATTGTAAGCAACCATGAATTAAAACGGTAAGCGAGATTTTCATAGACCTTCCATCTACTCACACTCTCTCTCACTCCAACTGTCTCACTCCTCAAACCCACGATTCAACATCGTCTCCCCCAATTTCCACTCATTTCCAAACCCTAGCCGCCACTACCAGCCACCAAAATCAAACCCAAAAGTTGATTTTCGTTGTTTTTTCCAGCCTCCGATGCCGTTTCACTATCGAAAACGTACTCCCTTGGCGCGTGACTTCCGGTTCAAGTAGACATCAAGGTAGGGTTTTTATGCTTCAATTTGTTATTAATAGCCGATTATCACCGACGACACCACTGTTAAGCGGCGATTATCACCGACGACACACCACCTAATCGTAGATTCATTGTTTTCTACCAAATAGTTTCAAGTTTTTCGCACTTGTTTTGGTCAATTTTTCGTAAATCGTAAAATTGGGTTCATTTGTGCTAGGGTTCTGTTCATTATTGAAGTTTGTAGTTAATAACTGGTTTACAATTGTGTATTGGGCGATTTTAGAGAGAAGATTGTATCCCGATTTGATTTTTGGATTGTGTCACAGATCCAGTATGACGAAACGAGGAAGGCCCTTCAGAAGCCAACCAACCCAGACTGCAGGTAATTTTTGGGCGATTTTGGACAGCCTGTAATTAAGTGTATCTTGTATTTATTTGTGCATTGTTTGATGCAATGTGTACATTATTGTATGAATTGTTGTGCATTATGTTTTTGTTTGAAACTATATAAATCAGTTTGATAAAAAGCCTGTAAATGAGTGAATGTTGTTATCATCTGTGCATTATTTGATCCTATTTGTTCAGTACTGTAGGGAGTTGTTAACAAAATTTGTTATTGGTTTAATATTCGTTTGTGCATTACTTGGTATACATTATGGATTTTGGTTTAGTGAATGTTATATTATGTCGTGCATTAGTTGCTGAAATGTATACATTATTGTATGCAGTTCTGTGCATTATTTTTTAGATTGAAGCTACATCCATCTGATTAAGTCAGATGCTATATGTACATTATTATTTTCATTTGTGCATTATTTGTTGCTATATGTACATTATTGTAGGGACTGGTGTACATTATGATTTTAGTTTTAATTCAGGTGCATTATTTGATTATCTTTGTACATTATACAATTAGTGTTGTGCATTAATGCGATACATTAATGCACAAATGCGATACATTAATTCATTGGTGCATTATTTGATTACATTTGTACATTATACAGATAGTGTTGTGCATTAATGCGATACATTACTGATTTTTGGACAGCAGCGAAGCAACCAAGGTTGGATATTGACGAAGTAGTGGATGATGTTCTTCCACGTGCAATTGCCCAAAAGTTCAGGGAGAGATTGGCTGAACAGCAAGGGGCCGAGGCTAGTACGTCTCATGAAGACAAAGAGAAGAGGAAGTCGAGGGGAAAGAAAGTCGACCACCTCTACTGTCGACAGACCCCCACCGAGTTCATTACCTGTATAAAAAGCATACCTCCACGGCAGAAGGAAGTCATGAATGAATTGGATTGATCATACGGATAATCATTGGAAACGCTATTTATATTACTTTTAACACTATGTTTTTTTTTGGATAACTCATTGTGGTTGAGAAAAAAATTACTTGTTGCCATGTCTGTTTTGATCCATACATAGTATGCGGAACTTCTTGCTAACATAAGCATATTTTGGTACTAGTGTCTGATGTCGTAAACACAACATATATAATGGATGTAATCAACCGAGTAATGGCAATGTACTGCTTAATAATGTAAAAAAGAGAGAATAACGTAAGAGAGAGAATAACGTAGAAGAGAGTCTTATCTACATTATTCTCTATCTTACTTTACCCTTTCTTCATTAATTATATATTACTCCCTCCGTCCGTGAAATGTTTTCCAGTTTTTCCATTTTGGTCCGTCCGTGAAATGTTGTCCACTTTGCTATTATTTTACTTTTTTGGTAAATGGTTCTCATATTCCACTAACTCATTACATTCACATTCTATTATAAATTCAATATATAAATATGGGACCTACATTCCACTAACTTCTTTCACTCACTTTTCTTTACATTTCTCAAAACACGTGCCGAGTCAAACATGGACAACATTTTGCGGACGGAGGAAGTATCATTTGTTCAAAACGAGTGCAGGAAATGAAATGTGACAAAATTTCAGGGACGGAGGGAATAGTAAAAATATGTATAAAAAAATATGGGTATGTGATAAGTTTATTAAAAATATGTACCCGGTATTGAGGGTATTTTCATCCAAAAAACTTGAAAATAGTAAAAAAATATTTCGATTGATATTAACTCATAGTTGACTGACTTCAAATGATATTTTTAAAGTTCACTGATCTAAAATGATACATTGACAAAGTTCGTGGACTAAAAAAATATTCCTTCTACTATATAATAGGCGGGGGTATTTTCTTCCGCAACCATTTAATTAAAAAACAAATATTAACACCTAAAGCCCCTAACCAGCCGCAATTCTCCAACACTGAACACTTGAAAAAAGATCCAATTACGTGGGCCCACCAGGCCATATAAGGGAAACTGAACGAGTCTCAGTTTGTATTTTCTTTTATGACTTTAGGTTATGGCTGGCAAAATTTATTGTATTTACAGGTCATTAGGTATTAAGTTCACTACATTTGACTAATTCACTCACAACATTTGTAAAGTTGTTTTCAATACTTTCAATTTTTCGTAAAAATGCGACACAATATTAGACTTATTATTTATTTAGTTTGACTAAAGTTTAAATTTTGTCTCGCATATTTATTTCAAAAGATATTTGGATCCACTGTTTAAAGATTTTGTCCATTAGGTGGAGTACTTGTATTTTAAAGTCTAAAATTAGGCTTGTATATTAAAAAAACATATTTTGTCCTATACATTAATAAATTTTGTCAATTAGATAGAGTACTTGTATTTTAAAGTCTAAAATTAGGCTCCTATAATAAAAAAAACATATTTTGTCCTATACATTAATAGATTTTGTCAATTAGGTAGAGTACTTTTATTTTAAAGTCTAAAATTAGGCTCCTGTATTAAAAAAACATTTTAATCCTATACATTAATAATTAGTAGAGTACTTGTATTTTAAAGTCCAAAATTAGGCTCGTATATTAAAAAAACATATTTTGACCTATACAATAATAATAAATTAAGTGTCTTCGCTTCTGGTCCTAACCTATATATTTCAATGCATATTTAACATGTTAATCAAGTCAATCCATATTTAACTCATTCATCAAGTCAAAATGAGATTAATTAACCATTAGTTATTAACAAAATTATTATTTTAATATGGCGATTGGGGTCGAGGGGGGCCGACCGACCCCACCGCCGACCCATGAATACCGCCAGAATCAAGCTTTTGTCGTTGTGCTTCAAGTCTTCGACCCAATGATGTAGAAAGAATAGCAGATATGCAACGGCTAATGAAAAGGAGAGTGTTAATCAAGGATCAATTGAGAATTTATACTATATTTATTGGAGGCTATGAAGAAACTACACGTTATGGCTTAATAAATTGTTAATTTAGGCGCTATAAAGTTATTTATGAAGGTATTAAGACACTAAATGTTCTAGTGTATTTTTTTTTCATAGTCATAACATAATTACATCACTTTATCTGTGTTTATGGATTAATGTGAAAATCACATTTTATGTGAGAATCGAGAATAATATTTTGAATGTATAAACTTGGATAATTCACGGTAAAAATTAACCGTATGAAAATAATATATTTATTCGTGACTAGTGGGATTTTAATGCATATCTTTCACTTAATTTAATATATAAAAACGCCAAACTATAAACAAAGTTCAAGAAACTAAAGAAAAATATAAGTAGGGTTGAATTTAATATACATCACATTTATTATAAATCCCTTCTATAGATGTGCCTCTCTCCTATTACACTGGAATTCTTGGTAAATTTGTTTGTCAAATTAGCCGCCGTATGTATCGTATTAGTGCATATTATTGTAGGATAATTTGCCTATAAATTTATAAACTTTCATCAAAATATAGTTTTTGCATACAGACTTTACAATTCATATGTAAATTATCAAACTATTAATTTGTTCTATTTTGCAACCAAACTATTAAATTCACATGTAAAAGATCAAACTATTAATTTGTTCTGATTTTGCAACCAAACTATTGATTCGATTTGATTTTGCATTTTAACTATTAAATGTGACATCAACCAAAATAATGTTAAATTTTATAGTTAAATAATCCATTGGTTGAATTCTGGTTATAGAATTATATCAAACCATTTTAAACTCAAAATCTTAATCGGAAGCAAAATCAGAATAAATCAATTGTGAAATACGTGTTTTAAAATGTTAACAATAATAACACATAACCACATCATACACGCATCGCTAACAAAAGTATTAGACTTAAGTAATAATCTTTAAATGAAATTTTATGCGTCTATCACTGCATATTTTGACGATCATTTTGTGAAGGTATGGCCGGCATCACTGCATATGTTGGATTTTACGAGATTTGCTCTTTAAAAAAGGGTGAACTCGTCTTTATATCCGCTGCATCAGGAGTTGTAGGTTAGCTTGTTGGCCAATTTGCTAAGCTATTTAGGTGTTATGTCGTTGGAAGCGCAGGATCACAACATAATGTCTTTTAATTATTCTTTTAAATTAATTTATAAAAATCCATTCACCAACTTCTTTTTCAATTTGAATTTGCATAATTTGTTGGTGATTAAATGTATATGGAATATAATAGTAATAATTAACATAAATAACCTACAGTCAAAAGTCAACTCTAATTCAAGGTTTAAAATATTAAATAAGCATTATCTTTAATAAAAAATATTAATAAAAATAACCTCAGCAATTATCTTAATACTGAAGCAGCAATTTTCTTTTTGGGGTTGTAATTACTTTATATTTTTTAGAGTTAATTTATTTATATATATTACTTTGTTCAAGGTTGACCTTTTGAAGAACATATTGGGGTTTGATGATGCATTCAACTACAATGAAGAATCGTACCTGAATGAAGCCATAAAGAGGTATATATATAAAGTGACAAAATTAATTAATTTCTTTTACATATATAATTAACTGATCTGACCATATAGATTATGGGCCAACAAGATATTGGGTCGGGTCGGGCCGGTCCAATCCAAAGATATATACATATAGCCCATATGGCCCTGGCTAGTCACATAAATAAACAAAAAACATATATTTATGATCAAAATTTCCCTTTCGGTCTAATGAGCACAACCCCGACCCGTACTTTGTTATCTCTAATAAGTGTATGAAATTAATCACTACTATTTAGGTACTTCCCCGAATGGATCGACATATATTTCGAAAATGTAGGAGGCAAAATGCTCGATTCGGTGCTCCCGAACATTAGACCCCACGGTCGCATCACCGCCTGCGGGACGATCTCGCAGTATGACGAGGAGGAGCCAGACGCGACACACAACTTGATGTATTTGATCGTAAAGAAAATCCGAATGCAAGGATTCGTCGTCTTCAACTACTTCATTGTTGAAGGAATTGAGGCTACGCCAGCTGCTTTGGTTGGACACTTTTCTGGTCGCAAAGTGGGAAAGCAAGTTGTTCTTGTGGCTCGTGATTGATCAATTTGGTCCTATCGATCTTGATTTAATGGACGGTGAGGATTGATTTGTGTATTAATTTATATCTAAAATAATTTGTGTTAGCTTCAATAAAGAATTACCATTTTTATAGATGTTAGAAACTAGAAACTAAGAGATGAAACTTCTTTTTTCTACTTTGAAGAATAAATCGAAGGCAACAATGAAATTTTCTTTGCTTAAAATTGTTTAATTCATTAAAAAAAATTCTCGATGACCTAGTCAAGAGAAATCGACGCTTGAATACACTAGTCAAAGGGATAGAACTTTTGAATTTGAGTGAAAGTAATGCCACTGAATATTTCACATTTCGATCTCATACTTTGCATTCAGTCACAGCAGGAGATGTTGTTAGATACACAATAATTTATTATTCTTGAATTATAATATTTTAATATTAATATTTCCATGTTGAAATTTTGTATAATAGTATAGTTTTATCATCTTTCAACCACCATTATATGGGCTTAAATTAAACTAAAATATCGCAGTCTTCTAAACGTTACATGCTGCATTCTTATCGAGGAACATGTGTCAAAAGACTTCAACGACGTCCCTTAATGATGTATTATGTATTTTTAAACTAACATTATGATTATGAATCAAAATTTTATCTCTCATTAAAGTACTCTAAGATAAGTTGAGAACACAAATTTCCTATCCAAATTATATTTTGAATCCGCCGGCAATGGTTGATCAATTATTGATATTTATTGTACTAGTATTATATTAGTATTACTCCTACGCAGTCATTTTGTTATTCAAGGTCTGCTGCTATAAATCCAACATTTATTTTTCACAAGCATGGTCAATTTTATAGTACTCCTCGGACCATCCCCACACATCTAAAAATAAACGTATTTCACGCTTGGTTAAAGAAAATTATTCCTTTCAATTTATTGCACTTCCAAATTTTCAACACATAATAGGAAGTAATTTTGTTCCAACACATATTGTTTTATAAAGGGATATCCGTCTCCAAAATCATCGAAATTAGGCCAAGATTTAGTATTTCCCAATAACTTAAAAAATGGTCTAAAATATAACAAACTTATACTTAATTTGTTTGGTAGTACTACTATTTCCCATGGCAGATCAATCACCATATCCAATCATTTTCCGCGCATTTTTTTATCTTACTTGGCACTTACTAAATCATTGTGATTTTCAACGTAGCTTTTCAACGTATATCTAAAATATTATAAACACTTCACGGTTGCCCACGTATAATAAGATTTTTTCTGAAAATATCATATTTGTGCCGAGTTGTGAAATAACAATAAAATGTAAAGTTTGTGATAATTTAGACAATTTTTAATGTTCTTGGGAAAAACTAATACTTGGAAAGTTTCATGATATTATATGTCAAGATCACTTCAATTTAGAATATAAACAAAACAAAACGCATAATGAAAAATGGAGGGAAACACGCAGATTGTATCGAAAGACTACGTGAAGGGTTTGATAAAGGAATCAGATTTTATTCTGAAAACCTCATAAATCAAACGGAATATTCCCAACGGTGCCTTTTTGGTAAGGAAAAGGGAAAACACGGACCTCACCGGGGGGCAAAAGAGTCAATATAATTGCGCTTCACCGGGGGTAAAATTAGGGTTGGCCCGATTTGTTTGACTCCTAATTCGACACTTCATTGATTATTTTATAATATAGATAACTAAAAAAAATAACTTTTAATTTTATATTAAATATATAAATTATATACTAAATTTTATTAATATAATAATAGATAAAATAAATTGGAAACTTCAAATTCACTAAGAAAAACATTTAAAATTCTAAAATATGCTTTGAAATTTCTTGATGTTTATGTTTTATTTTGCATAAATCTCAATAGTATTTAATCGTGTTTATGTTTGCATTTAAGCATATATCTCAAATTCACTATTATTAAATGTTTTACATTTTATAAATATAACTAATTTTCAACATTATTTAATTGATCACATGTTAAATTTATCGGTAGCAAACCGATTAACCCGTTGGGCTAGCCCGAAACCCGAGTTTTTAGTGTTAGGGTTGAACTTCTATAACCTGAAAAAAACCACTACTTGATTAACCCGCACCTGAGTGACCCATAACTCGGGCAAGGTTGGCCTGAAACCCGCTGGGCCGACCCGATTGACATCCCTACCAGAGACGTCTATGGAAGTTAAAATTCAGAAATCTCGTATTTTGACTAAGTTTTATAATAAATATATTAAATAAAAAATGAAATAATGAGAGCCATGAATAGTGAAGGGAAGAGATTAATAAGAAATGGAGGATTGGAGGTGCTACCTGTTTAAATTAATAACAATACATCAAATTCATGATCATATATTTATAATTCATGATTATAGCCTTATTTAAGTCCTTCCTTGTTTCCGATGGTAAAAACAGAATTACTCACGAGCAACCACCACCAACAGCTTCCCTACGTTGCGACCGGAGTATAAGCCAGAGAGAGCCCCAGGTGCGCTTTCAATGCCTTCGGCTATGTCTTAGACGTATGTGATCCTCTCTTCCTTGATTAGAGGCACAACCATCTCCAGGAACTTGGAGTAGAGATGGTAGTGGTCGCTTGTAACGCCCGTACTTTTTATGAAAGAATGACGACGATATTGCTATATTTAGCATGACGAATGAAATACGTGGAGATGAATATTTTCTTATGGAAGACGACGTGCGTAAATCGAGGAATGGTTGAAGGAATTATATTTGGAACAACACCAAATATAAGTTGTACGATTTTCCCGTACTTTAATTTTTTTTGTTATGAAGAACGAGATAACAAAATAGCTTGGATTCTAGTTATGTTAAATTCACCAAATAATAGTATTTTTTTTTGGGTTTTTCTAACTTGGGCTTCCAATTAAATTGAGCCCAAATCAAAATAAATTAATTTGAGACAACAACATAGAAGTGAATTATTTCCAAGCCCAAAAGCATTTCTTCGTCCTCTTCCTCAAAGGTGGCCGACGGTTTCCTCCTTCATGGAGAAGACTCTCCATTTTTCCACCCCTCTATCTTCCCCCATTACTTCCACAACTCAAGAGACAACCACTACCTCTTTAATCCATTCCCTAAACACTTCACATTACACAACAAAGAAATCAAGGAAAAAGAAAGTGAGAGGGCCGAGAGGAAATTGCCGAGAGGAAAGGAGGGAGATTTGGTCACCATCTTTTGTGTTTCTTCTACCATTTTCAACCATTTTGGAGGTATAACCCATTCCTATCAAAGCATGAGTTTATTTTAGCTTTGCATATATGTTTTTATACCTTCTTGTTCCATAACCAAACCAAATAGCAATCCACTGAGAATCAACCAAACGATCGTCGTACGTAACCGAAACTATGAAAGAACTTAACTTTATAACTATAACGTGTATTGCGGGACGTTTCGGAGTGGTTTCGGAGGAGGAGAAGCCGCCGCCGGCGACGGGCAGCGGCGGACAGCCGCGCTCGACGTTCCGGTGCGGGCGACGGCAGGAGCTTTCCCCGCGGCAGCGGCATCGTGCGACCCTTCCCGACGACAGCAGCTACCCGACGGACAGCCGCGTCGACGACCGCAGCAGCTTCTCGACGGACAGCAACTTCCCGACGGCACAGCAACTCCCGGCGACTCCAGCTGCGACGGCGGGCGACTCCAGCAGCGACGGCGTCGAGCCGGAGAGAGGGCGACGGCGGCTGCTCGCTGTTTCGGTCGGCAGAAAGAGAGACGGGGAGAGAGAGAGAAGATAGAGAGGGGGATAAAAGAATGGGCCATGTGTTTTTTTTAGTTGGGCCTTTTGTTGCTTATGGAAATTGGGCCTCATACTTTTGTTGGGTTTTGTTTGGTTATGGAGGAATAAAGTGGCTAAGTAGCTTAATCTTTTGGGCCGGTAATTAAAGATAAATCGGGGGAAAATAATTAAGTCTTGGCTTTTAATTATTTCCGGAATAATTTTTGAAGAATGAATAATTTTATCCTAAGCATGAAATAATATGTTTTCAACGATAAGTAATTGCGATAATTAAAGTATACGCTTAAATAATTTTTAGAAATTATTTTTGACGTCATGGAAAATATGAGGAGCCAACGGAGGAAAGAATGGGCGTAAGCGGCCGACCGGCGACACCATGGGCGGCCGCCGAATAATCGAAAATGCACGAAAACCGAGAAAACGAAATAAAAGATTCTAAATAGAGTGCATGCATTCTAAATGTCTTCGTTACCGAGAATTGATGTGTACTTTAATTGTTTTCCGAAAAGGTGGTTCGCATGCTCGTTAAAGTCGGATCGAGAAGTTATAAAAAGAAATTTCTAAGCTATTGAGGTGGGCTCTATTAGTTAAACTCTTTGATTTGCAATGATACGTATATGGAGAGATAAGGGTGGTTTAAATGTTATGTCATGCCGTATTTTATGTTTTGAATTGCCTATCTGATTGTCTACTAGGATAATGTCCTACTAGACTTTGATGGTTAACGAATTCGGGTCCCTACTCAGGCTAGTGCACTGATGGGGATCGTGAGCCGTCCTCTAGGTCGGCCGGTCCAGTGATCGAGTTTGTGGCCACATTCTCGTTTCACATGATGGTTCAGATATGGTACAGGATGAGGGATGATGATTGCCTGCAGGCATAATTTTATTTAAGGAATGATTTAGTGTTTCTCGGCCTTTTAAAGTAAAACCCGAGTTTCACTCAATGATGGCTTGACATAATCGATAAATGTATTTTGGGCATGAGTTCACTGAGTGCATCAAGTACTCAGCCCCTGCATATGTTTTCCCTATGTGCAGGTTGAGCGAGGAAGGGAGGCGGAGGATGTTGAGCATTGGACCTAGATCATATTCAATAAACATTCTGGTTACTATTGTGTCTCTATACATAGTAGTAGCTAACTCTCAAATGCTTCCGCTATGCCAAGTTTTAAGAATTTCTTTGTTTTCCTTTGAATTGTCAAACTATGTCATTAACGTTATGTACCTTAAAGATTTGAAACCTTGTTGATAAATGAAATTTCGTATTTTGATCGATATGTCGTACTTCCTTGTCTGCTACCCCTTGATTGTTATTTCCCTTTCTTCCCCGCTTCTGAATTCCCCCCTTAGTCGCGATCCACCGTACTTTCTATCCTTAGGAAGTGCGGTCGTGACATCGCTAGTGAAAAATCCTTCCATACGGACCCGTTTTACTATTGCGTTAATCAAGTTGTGGACGCCTTCGGGCTGCTCAAGGTTGTTGTATTGGGAGATCATCCCACAAAGCGCAACACAGCCGTTGAGTCTCATGTTGTTTAGCACCGCTTCGAGCATCTTCCCTCCCATGTTGTCAAAGTAGATGTCGATGCCATCGGGGAAGTACCTAATTAACAACAACACAAATATGTGAGTATTATCTACATAACGATAAATTGCCGGAAAAAACTATAAAATTTGGTCAAATTCTTTCAAAAAACTAACCAAAAAAATTATATATTTGGATTTGTTATCCACAGTCGTGGGATGATTGTGAACTGATCCATACTTGGTGGTTTTCTCAGCTGATTTACCAAACTTCGCGGTTTTTTGCTAGTTTTTATGAAATTTGTGTTGAATACAAAAGGATTCTTTTGTTATATAAGAACATAAATATGTGTATTGTGTGTTAAATTACTAACTATTCTTCAATGTTAAATAAGTATACACATTTTTATAGCAATGATAGAACCTCTTCAACGCTGCATTATAGTCTTGCTCTTCTTTGTAGTTGAATGCTTCGTCAAACCCGAATTTGTTCTTCAAGAGATCGACCTTCATCAATGCAAAAGCCGACTTGTTCATCAAATGTGAAACATAAACTTGCCACAGAAGAAAAATAGCACATAAATCGACAACCAATCTAGCCAACAATCTAATAAGTTTTCGATAAGCCATTAGATTCTGACCTTTTCTTTGCTCCCCGCACTCCCAACAACGTAACACCCTGCGATCTTTGCAAACTGACCAACGAGCTGACCAACAGCTCCGGATGCAGCAGAGACATATACAGTTTCCCCCTTTTTGGGAGAGCAAAACTTGAAAAAACCAACATAAAGGCATGCCTAAAATGATAACGCGAAACACGTTGATTTTCAGTCTCAAGTTAGTACATCTCCTACTGTTGTTTTTCAGAAACTATCAAGATAAACGGTACAAATCCAACATTTCCCAATCTATTAATTCAAGCATATATAGTTCATCAACAGCTCGTTTTCGTTAACAGTTAACTGCATACATAACTTCTGCAGACTCACAAACAACTAGTTCTAGATCAGACAAATAGCACTAGGAAGCAGGAATCAAGCGTGAAATTTGAAGTCGATAATCACAAGGGGCTCGAGAAACTCACCAAGAATCCCTGTATAATAAGAGAGGGGCAAATCTTTATCTTGAACCTTAAACAATTGGTCTGGATCTTTAACTAAGGCTATACTCCTCCCAGCCAGTAAACCCCCAAACTAGCTCGCCCGTCTTGAAATTTGGATGAGACGAATCCAGTACTTTCGACACTCCAAATCCATAAATAGGCTGTCACCATAAAAAGGTCAACAAACACAAAAAAGATGCAACCAACATTGCATCAATGGAAAGATAACATTTTTTATTTCTTTCCCCAAAATCTCAAACTATTCATCAAACAAGACCTCTGCAGAAACATCAAAAAGACATAACAAACATTTTATCAATAGAAAGATACAGTTTATATTTTTCTCCCCAAAATCTCAAACTATTCATCAAACGAAAAAAAATACTATTGTTATATTCCAATGAGATCATCTACACAATATTGTATTATAAGTCTATTTTTTTAATAAAATAAAAAATTAAGGGCCCCAATTTAAATCAAGACATGTATAACAAATTCTATTCCAACCAGAAGAAAAATTAATTTCAACAACAAAAATTTCACTTAAAAAAACTAAACTTACAGAATCCAGCATGAAAGAAGGTAAATCGAGCTCCTGATTCTTCATGAGGGCAAGAATAAAAGGATCGATGGATAAGTAGATATTCTTCACCAAAACGGCGCCGTCGCAACCGCTGGGAATTTTGAGTTGAATTTTGGAAGTTCTCAGCGACATATCGGATTCGTTCACAGATGTTTTGACATAGTTGCTGAGTATCACTTGCTTGTTGCTAATTTCCTCACCCATTTTGCCGTTGATTCTGGTGGAATTCTGGTGTTCAGCTTCATTGTTTTATATCTGAAAAATCCCTAGAAAAGCTCTAGGCTAATGGAGTAGAAGTTTTGGGTTGTGTGTAGTAGCGGCGCCTCTGCTAGGTGAGAATCATAGGGACCTCTAATTTTCTATGGAGGGACATCTTTTTTTAATATTATTTTAGATCCGTGAACTTTAAAAATATAACTTGAGGTCCGTCAACCGTGAGTTAATATCAATCGAAGTACTTTTTTACTATTTTCAAGTTTTTTGGATGAAAATACCCTCAATCATATTTTTAATTAACTTATCACATACTCATATGGTTTTTGTAAATGATAATAAATAGCTAAAGTGGACATATGATAATGTAAGAGAGAGAATAACGTAGAAGAGAGTCTTATCTACATTATTCTCTATCTTACTTTACCCATTATTCATTAATTATTTATTACTCCCTCCGTCCATGAAACGTTTTCCAGTTTTTCCATTTTGGTCCGTCCGTGAAATGTTGTCCACTTTGCTATTATTTTACTTTTTTGGTAAATGGTTCTCATATTCCACTAACTCATTACACTCACATTCTATTATAAATTCAATATATAAATATGGGACCTACATTCCACTAACTTCTTTCACTCACTTTTCTTTACATTTCTCAAAACACGTGCCGAGTCAAACATGGACAACATTTTGCGGACGGAGGAAGTATCATTTGTTCAAAACGAGTGCAGAAAATGAAATGTGACAAAATTTCAGGGACGGAGGGAGTAGTAAAAATATGTATAAAAAAATATGGGTATGTGATAAGTTTATTAAAAATATGTACCCGGTATTGAGGGTATTTTCATCAAAAAAACTTGAAAATAGTAAAAAAATATTTCGATTGATATTAACTCATAGTTGACAGACTTCAAATGATATTTTTAAAGTTCACGGATCTAAAATGATACATTGACAAAGTTCGTGGACTAAAAAAAATATTCCTTCTACTCTATAATAGGCGGGGTTATTTTCTTCAGCAACCATTTAATTAAAAAACAAATATTAACACCTAAAGCCCCTAACCAGCCGCTAATTCTCCAACACTGAACACTTGAAAAAAGATCCAATACGTGGGCCCACCAGGCCATATAAGGGAAACTGAACGAGTCTCAGTTTGTATTTTCTTTTATGACTTTAGGTTATGGCTGGCAAAATTTATTGTATTTATAGGTCATTAGGTATTAAGTTCACTACATTTGACTAATTCACGCACAACATTTGTAAAGTTGTTTTCAATACTTTAAAAAGATTTCAGTAATTCATTTAAAAAGTCGCCAAAATATTCTTACCTCTTCTTTTGTGGTTGGGCGTGACGAGTTGTGGTGTTGAGCCTTCGACGTTTAACACTTTAGCCAATTAATACAAGGATAGATTTTGACTCCAAAAGACTCTTGGGTCCAGAGCGGAAAGAAACTGAGGCTCTGATACCAAACTGTCACGACCGCCCTTTAGGGTTAATAAATACGGGTGATCGTGATTAAAAGAACTTAATAAACAGACGAAGGAAACTAAGGTTTCAGTAAAGAGTTTGACCAATAATTAATATTTAATAAAAAGGGGCCAAGAGTTTGACATTATCCAAATAATTAGGTTCAAAGCTAAAAGATTGACGAGTAAAAACAATGTCTCAGCGGAAGCGTCCAAGAGAAAGAGTGATGTCATGTGTGGAGACACAACGACACTCGTAGTACACAACTAACCAAACCATGCTTCAATTTTAAATTGCTCAACACCACCAATTGCTCATCGCCGCTCAACCTGCACATAGGGAAAACACATGCAGGGCTGAGTACTTAATATACTCAGTGGGCTTATGTCGAAAACATTTGATGAAAGTTATGTCATCCATACCACAGTGAACTCGAGTTTTACATTTAGAAAAGAAATAGCATCGAGTATCACAAAACAATTTCATAGACTGGCCAGTCAAAACAATCTCCCAACTTTCTCAATAATCATTCAACCACATCCTCTGTCCATAGTGCGACGAAAGTGTGGCCACACTATTCGCCCACGAGACCGGCCGACTAGCAAGGACGGCTCACGATCCCAACTGTGTACACTAGCCTGATAGGGTTTGCGGCCCTACTCGGACCCGAATTCGTTTAACATAGCCCTATAGCCTAATGGAGCGAACTCACAAACTAGGCATCAGGCAACAATCTCAACATAGCCCTATAGCCTAATGGAGCGAACTCACAAACTAGGCATCAGGCGACAATCTCATCATCAAAATAAACATGGCATGACATAACAATTTAAACCACCCTTATTCCACCATAATCATACTTTTGAAAGTGTAAAAGAGTTTAGCAAAAGAAAGCCCACCTCGACTGCTTAATTCTCAAGTACTTTCTTCCCCTTGGTATCACGATTCACTTGCGAGAATTCACCTTTAGAATTTTGATAATACATAAATCAACACACTTTTCAAATAAATAAAATGCATGCATCCTATGTCTCCAATTATTTTCTTGATCAAGATTATAAACTTTCTTAATTAGAAACTTAGGTACTTCGATTAACGCCGAGCGATCAAGCACCAACAAATCGCATAAAAGACAGGCATAAACCAATTAAATAAACCAACTAAATTAAATGGGGCAAAAGGGAGTAAGGAAAACGAACTAAAATACTCCATCGTACACGTACACATATACTCTTATCCCTTTCTACTTTAGTATAAAATACTAATGGTATTAGATGAATAAAACAATTTAGAAACACATATTCCCATTCAACACTATACGTGTACACGTATACTCTTCCACCACTATTTTAAAACCATCACCAATTATTAAAGTAATATATATATATATATATATATATATATATATATATATATAAATTCCAATGCTTCTTCCTCTTTTTGACAAACACAAATACGGTCTCAAATTCAAACTTTGGAAAAACGTCTTCAACTAATAATAAAAAAATGTTTTACAGTAATGAAATCAACACTTCTTCTTTCCAGATCCGTCGTTCTTCCTTTCTCTCTCAATCCCCCTTTTCTTTTTCCCCAAATTTAAACTCAAGCAAAAACGAATGAAACAAAGATAAAACCCCAATTGACGGACACTCTCTTCTCGCGCCATCGTCTCCACGAGCAGCCGCTCCATCATCGTTTCCAGCGCCGCGACCAGAGTTGTCCGATGGTTTGGCATATCCGTTTCCATTCCCGAAACAGCCCCGATATACCCCGAAGCTAAGTTCTTACTTGATTCCGATTCGTTAAATGTTCAATCTTTTATTCGGTTTTGTTTTTATTACCAGATTATTAGATTGGTTACGGAGCTTATGCGATGCACAAAATTGAGGCTATTGTAGAGGGGAATTGATGTACCTTTGGGGAGAAGAAATTGCCTAGCAGCAAAAGAAATTGGATTCACGGCAAGTTTTGCTTTTCCTCTCAAACTGTGATGCCAAGCAATTGTGTCACGAGTAAATAAATTGCGATTTTGTACTCGCCAGTTGCAAAAGCAAGAAGATTGAATGAGTTTGCAAGATTACCTTGAATAGAAGTTGAAAGAATAGGTCTTGGTTTCTTGCTGCAGAGAACGATTAGAAGAGAAACTAATTGGGGAGTGCATAATATAGAGGGAGGGTATTAAAAGATATGGGAGAGATTTAGGAAGTGGGGAGGAAACGGTTTTAACGTGGGTTAAGGCGGTGGAATTCTAATTCTTCTTCTTTTCTTTTTTTATTAATTTGAATTTGTTTGGTATTTATTTACAGATCACGGAGGAGAAAAGTCTCATCACAGAGGAGGAAAATCTCTGCAGAATCTTTAATTAAAAAATTTGGATTAATGCAGCTCGGTGACCAAGTCAACAGGGAGAAGATTTAGTTAAATTAGTTTAATTCGCGGTCCCTTTGTATTTTATTTAAATTGTGCAGCCACAATTTATTTATCATGGACTGAGTTTTTATATCACTTATTCAATTTTTTCGATCCAACTCGCAGATTGAGGCCAATATATTTATTCCTCACGGAAAGGAATTATTTTAAATCCGCTCAGTAATTTATTTCACAAATCCCCAGTCTAGCCACAATTCCACTCAACAATTAATTCACGGACTTCGCAATATTAATAGCATTAAATGCAAGTACTTTAGGGTTCAAAAATTAGGTTTAGAAAAACGGGGCGTTACATCCTACCAACCTTAACAGAAATTTCGTCCCGAAATTTGTTACCCTTAAGTAAAGAGTTCTGGGTACAATTCCATCATCTTGTCCTCATTCTCTCACGTGGCTTCTCCATGCCCATGATTTTTCCAAAGTTCTTCGACACAAGCAACATGTTTATTTCTCACATTCTTGATCTTTCGGTCCAAAATAGATTGGGGTCTCTCCTCGTAGCTCAAGTCTGGATTCAAGGCGACTTCTTCGTATTGGATCACGTGTTTCAGGTCGAACACGTATTTCCGTAACTGTGACACATGGAAAACTGGTGTGCAAATTCCCAATGGTTTGGTGATAGCGTCAATCGGTATGCAACAGGGCCCACTCCTTCAAGAATTTCGTAAGGCCCAATAAATCACGGCTTCAATTTGCCCTTGACGCCAAAACGTGTTGTCCCTTTTGACGAGGATACCTTCAGGAAAACTTTATCGCCAGCTTGGAGTTGTAGGTCAGTTCGTCGGACATTCGCGTATGGTTTCTGTCTGTCTTGAACTTCTTTTATCCTTTCACGAATTTGCCAAACGATTCCCACCATCTCTTCAACTGCTTCGGGTCCAAGTATTCTTCTCTCGCCAACTTCGTCCCAGTAGAGTGGCGATCTACACTTTTTCCCGTAATGCCTCATACGGCGCCATGTTTATCGTTGTCTGAAAACTGTTGTTGTAGGTGAACTCAATCAATGGTAGTGCTGCCTCCCAGCTTCCTCCTCGGTTGAGTACCACGGCTCTCAACATATCCTCGAGAGTTTGGCTCGTTCTTTCGGACTGCTCATCGGTTTGCGGGTGAAACGTTGTGCTGAAGTTCAATTTAGTTCCAAGCTCTTTCTGTAGACTTATCCAAAATCTTGAGGTGAATTTTGGGTCACTATCGGACGTAATAGTCACTGGGGCACCATGCAATCGGACTATCTCCTTTACGTAAATTTGAGCTTGCTTGTTGGACCCATAACTTATGAGAATCGGTATGAAGTGCGCACTCTTGGTAGGTCGATCTATAATTACCCAATTAGTGGTGTTTTCTCTCAGAGTCCTCGACAATCCCGTCATGAAATCCATGGCGATGTGCTCCCATTTCCACTCAGGGATCTCCAGTGATTGTAACTTCCCATACGGTCGTTGATGTAAAGCCTTCACTTGCTGGCAGACTAAACATCTCTCAACAAATGACGTTATATCCCTCTTCATACCATTCCATCAAAAGGACTTCTTCAGATCTTGATACATTTTCGTATTCCTAGGTTGGTGGTGTAAGGAGTGTCATGTGCTTCACTCATAACTTCTTTTTTGAGTTCCTCGTTATTCGGTATGCATAGTCTTCCTTCGAAAGTAAGGGCATTGTCACCTTCTTCGCTAAAATTCCCAGATTCGCCAGTTCGCACCTCTACACGAATCTCCTCTAATTTCGCATACATCCGTTGTGCTTCAATAATTCTCTACCTTAGATCAGGTTCAACAACTAAGGTGGCGATTCGGGCTTCCACTGTTCCAAGTGCCCCCACCACTTCCAAACGCATCTTGCTGAACTCGCGAATCAGGCTTTCCTCTTTGGTGAGAAAAGTAGCCAGTTGGGATCCGGCTCAAAGCATCTGCCACTACATTTGCTTTGCCGGGGTGGTAGTTGATGCCACAATCGTAGTCTTTCACCAACTCGAGTCATCTTCGTTGCCGCATGTTCAAATCTTTCTGCTCAAAGAAATACTTTAGGCTTTTGTGGTCCGTAAAGATCTCACATCGAACTCCGTAGAGATGATGTCTCCAAATCTTTAAGGCGTGTACTACCGCTGCTAACTCCAAGTCGTGGGTTGGATAGTTCAACTCGTGTGGCCTCAATTGTCGTGACGCGTAAGCAATCACTTTGCTGTTTTGCATCAACACACATCCAAGTCCCACCTTCGAAGCTTTAGTGTTTACCACGTAGTTCACTCCAGGCCCTGGCTCGGCTAGAATCGGTGCACTAGTTAGCTTCTCCTTCAACAATTAGAAACTTGCCTCACACTCCGGGGTCCAATTGACTTTTGCCCCCTTCTTGAGTTGTTGGGTCATGGGTCTCGCTATCTTGGAGAATACATCTATAAACCCTCGTTAGTATCCTGCCAAGCCTAGGAAACTCCGAATCTCGTTTGGTGTTTAAGGTGCTTTCCATTGCTGTACCGCCTTAACCTTGGCGGGGTCCATTCGAATTCCTTCTGCCGACACAATGTGACCAAGGAAGTTCACTTCCTTAAGCCAAAACTCACACTTGCTGAATTTGGCATATAGTTTCTCACTCCTCAATGGCTCCAAAGTGATTCGCAGGTGTTCCTCGTGTTCCTTCTCATCCTTCGAGTAGACGAGTACATCATCTATGAAGACCAAAATGAATTTATCCAAATATGGATGAAATACTCGATTCATTAAATCCATGAATACTGCAGGTGCATTCGTCAATCCAAACGACATTACCACAAACTCATAGTGACCATATCTTGTGCGAAAAGCAGTCTTCGGTATGTCCTCTCTTCGGACTCTCAATTGATGGTATCCGGACCTTAAGTCCATCTTTGAGAACACACCGACTCCTCGAAGTTGATCGAATAGGTCACCTATCCTCGGCAGTGGATATTAGTTCTTGAGGTCATTTTGTTCAACTCTCTATAGTCAATACACATTCTCATCGACCCATCTTTCTTCTTCACAAAAAGCACAGTCGCGCCCCACGGTGAAACACTGAGTCTAATGAAACCCAAGTCCATGAGTTCGTGAAGTTGTATCTTGAGTTCCTCCAACTCTTTAGGTGCAATTCGATATGGGGCCTTGAACACCGGTGTCGACCCTGGCTTTAGGTCGATTATGAACTCCAATTGTCGATCTGGCGGTGGGCCATGCAAAGCTTCAGGAAAAAAAAATGTCTGGAAATTCTCGTACCACGACAACATCCTCCACTTTCCTTTCTTCTTTTCCATCTCCTTGTAGATAGACCAGATAGGCAGGACGCCCTTTCCTCAACATCGTAGTGGCTTGGAATACGGAGATGATAGACGTTTTTCTGTTCATCGTGATTCCATGATACACGATTGGTTCCTTTCCAGGGGCTTGTAATGATATTTGTCTCTCCTTGCAACGAATAGTAGCAAAATTGGCAGTTAACCAATCCATTTCCAAGATTATATCGATATTCCACATTGCCATGACTTGTAGGTTGTGCGTGACTAGCTTAAGTTCTCCCATAAAAATTTTTACATTCGAGCATGTTTGAGAAATCTCTATTACCCCTCCCACTGGTGAGGTCACCATCATCTTATGCTCAGATTTATTAGCAGGCACACATAGTTCTGATATGAAAGGATGCGATGCGCCCGTATCAAACAATACAACAATAGATGTATCGAGGAGTTTGCCCATACTTGCCAAGTTTCCGTTTTCGTGACTCCCTTGTTCAGTCTTGGGTTGTTTAGAAATCAACGCATATGCTCTAAGGAGGGAAGTCTTGGGTGGTGAAGTTGTTGTTGTCGCGAAGGTTGATCACGATTCACCCTTGGTTCCGCTAGTGGTGCCCTCGGCTGCTGACGGAATCTTTGATTGTTCTGCCTTGACCCCATCCCCACATTCTTGCTCGGACACTCTTTAGGGAAGTGGCCATTTCCTCCACAATCAAAGCACTTAGTAGTGTTCTGCATTCTACACTCTCTGAAATGGTACTTGGAGCACACATTGCATTGTGGTGGTCTAGGTCGGAAGTCACCCCTCTAGTTAGAGAAATTTTGTCTGCCCCCATACTGTGGTCGGTTTTGGGTGGGCTGGTACCTCTTGTTTTCATAGTGGGTCCTATTCCCATCCCACTTTCTCTTCTCTCGAGAATAATGTGGTGGAGGCAGTGCCAGTGTAGTGTTTCACATCGCCCTCTCCTTGGGCATAGTTGCCTTAACATCTAGTGCGAGGGCCAACGCTTCTGCGTATGTAAGTCTCCCACGACTAGCTAATGCCATCTTTATCTCATGCCTTAGACCCTCACGGAACTTATCAGTTAGCTTCTCATCGGTGTTAACTTGTTCAGGTGCATACCGAGTCATATCGCAGAGTGCGGTCATATTCAGTCACCGACATAAGCCCTTGGGTTAAGTTGTAAAACTTAGCTGCATTTTCCTTTCAGTAGCCCTTTGGTACGTACTTGTTATATATCGCCTCCTTAAAGTTCTCCCAAGTCATTCTACCCACTTGATCTCGTGGCGTGGTCTTCATCTTGGTATCCCACCAGAAGTTAGCTGACCCAGTCAATTGGTAGGTCACACAAGTCATTCGTTCCGCATCGTTGCACATCAGAATCGTGAAAATACGCTCCAATTCACGTATCCAACTCTCAGCCCTTTTCCGGCTCTCCCATTCCATCGAAGACGGGAGGTTTTTGTTTTAAGAACATCATCACAATTTCTCGGTCTACTGGAGGCGGAGGAGGTGGTGGTGATGGTGCTTGCACGCGTTTCTCTTTTCGATTGTTTCCCATTTTAGTTGGCCACTTGTTGGATGATTTCCTCTCATCGACGACCTTCGTTCGTATAACATAATCTATCAGGGTGCTCGTATTTTCATTCCAATACTATCGTACAACGATGATCTTATGCGACGACCTTAATATTCCGACTCTCAGTTGTTATCCGTATATCCATTGATCAACCACTTACATAAATTCTGAGCCGCAAAACGTGATCATTTGATGTACACGGCTTCTCTAAGCTTTTTGTTTCTCAAGACCTAATATCTAGGTATGGCACAACGTTTGATTATTCTGCCATTTGCTGCAACTAAGCATAGATGCAAAAATATTCGACTCCTTGAGTTGTTGGTGTATCATTTGTATGTGTCTCTTGAAACTTATTCCTCATATGTGTTTGCAGAGATCGAGCCATTGTCCTTCTTGAGAGTCTTGTATCAAGAATTTAGAAATCTATTTAACAGTCTTACTTGGACCAGAACGGATTTCAACATGAGGAGTACTATTGAAATGGCCCTTGATTAGAATGGCTCCAAAAATGACTCAAGAGGAACAAGAATGAGTCACTACTTTCATTAAAAGGAAACAGTGATGCATCACTTGCAAATTGCAGGTCAATCAAAAGTTTTAAATGCACGAAAAGAATATCATTGTCAAGGAGCTTCATAGAAAGAAATTTTTGATAATCCAAGTAAGTACTGTCAATTAAATTCATCCATTCTAGCTACAAATGTGGCACTACGTCATTTCCCGAAGATAATAGAGGCGTTCTCGAAAACTCTAAATTCTAACTCAAGATTCTTGGTGTCGTTACAGCAATTAACTGTCCTTGAAGGTCACATCTTCATATTGTTTTTGGCACGCCCTAGCGGTCATTCACTTGGTAATAACCCTCTCGGCCTTAACGTGTCATAAGTGTTGTCATATTTGTAACGCGTCGTCGCATTAACATGTTATGCACGATTGCATTCACTTTATTTGATTGCAGGCACAATTTCTCGTCGTTGTAATGATACATCACCTAACATTTCTTCTTGTCTTGATCTCGTTAGAAACTTCCTTTCTTTTTGTTCTTATCATCCAGGGAAAACAATAGGCAGCTATAATAGTCCGTCTAGTTCGAAATATATGTTTTCGTTTGTCCCATCACTCAGGAAAGTGATATTGTAGTTATTAATTTACAACTATGTTCGAGCACGTTCAGCCTAGCATACTTCTTAGGCGCTCTATGTTTTACAGACATAGTTCATAGTCTCATACTTCAACATATATTCGATCGTTGCTTAATTCAAGCTTCATATGGATTCTACATTTGCAACAAAGTTCAAAATTTCACATTTCACTTTCATAATGATTTATACGATACCTCGTACTTCATCAATCATGAATTATCACATAAAACGTATTGCGCAGTCAAACATGTTTATCCATATAAACCATTTATCATTCCATAGCATTTCATCCAGCATATATTAAAATTTAAAATAGTAACTCAATCTATCCATCATCCATGGAATCACATTTCATAAATCATACAGTTCATGGACATCTGTATCACAATCACAAAATTGCAACTATGCACTCATCATGCTTTGTATTCACAGTTTCATACTCATGCAATTTCGACCACATAGGCATAAAAATGAATTTCCGCTCAAGTAATCAACATGTATGTCATTTAAGTTAAATTCGCAGTTCAAATTTGTAATAACAAGTCTCCGCCTCAAGCATGCGATTATATTCACACTTCAATATCCATAACATTCACCTTCAATCACATTCTCCCATAGTGTCTCACGTCTCGTATGACCACAATTTTTTCTAAAAGCCATAGCATTTACTTTAAATTTCCTATAGACCTCAAAATTGCCATTTTCACAAGGAACCATTTTTCCATCGAATTTCAA
Source organism: Salvia splendens (assembly GCF_004379255.2). NCBI lineage: Eukaryota > Viridiplantae > Streptophyta > Magnoliopsida > Lamiales > Lamiaceae > Salvia > Salvia splendens. The sequence goes on from NC_056046.1 coordinate 34,489,918, forward strand.
AGATTTCAGTAATTCATTTAAAAAGTCGCCAAAATATTCTTACCTCTTCTTTTGTGGTTGGGCGTGACGAGTTGTGGTGTTGAGCCTTCAACGTTTAACACTTTAGCCAATTAATACAAGGATAGATTTTGACTCCAAAAGACTCTTGGGTCCAGAGCGGAAAGAAACTGAGGCTCTGATACCAAACTGTCACGACCGCCCTTTAGGGTTAATAAATACGGGCGATCGTGATTAAAAGAACTTAATAAACAGACAAAGGAAACTAGGGTTTCAGTAAAGAGTTTGACCAATAATTAATATTTAATAAAAAGGGGCCAAGAGTTTGACATTATCCAAATAATTAGGTTCAAAGCTAAAAGATTGACGAGTAAAAACAATGTCTCAGCGGAAGCGTCCAAGAGAAAGAGTGACGTCATGTGTGGAGACACAACGACACTCGCAGTACACAACTAACCAAACCATGCTTCAATTTTAAATTGCTCAACACCACCAATTGCTCGTCGCCGCTCAACCTGCACATAGGGAAAACACATGCAGGGCTGAGTACTTAATATACTCAGTGGGCTTATTCCGAAAACATTTGATGAAAGTTATGTCATCCATACCACAGTGAACTCGAGTTTTACATTTAGAAAAGAAATAGCATCGAGTATCACAAAACAATTTCATAGACTGGCCAGTCAAAATAATCTCCCCACTTTCTCAACAATCATTCAATCACATCCTCTGTCCATAGTGCGATGAAAGTGTGGCCACACTATTCGCCCACGAGACCGGCCGACTAGCAAGGACGGCTCACGATCCCACCTGTGTACACTAGCCTGATAGGATTTGCGGCCCTACTCAGACCCGAATTCGTTTAACATAGCCCTATAGCCTAATGGAGCGAACTCACAAACTAGGCATCAGGCGACAATCTCATCATCAAAATAAACATGGCATGACATAACAATTTAAACCACCCTTATTCCACCATAATCATACTTTTGAAAGTGTAAAAGAGTTTAGCAAAAGAAAGCCCACCTCGACAGCTTAATTCTCAAGTACTTTCTTCCCCTTGGTATCACGATTCACTTGCGAGAATTCACCTTTAGAATTTTGATAATACATAAATCAACACACTTTTCAAATAAATAAAATGCATGCATCCTATGTCTCCAATTATTTTCTCGATCAAGATTATAAACTTTCTTAATTAGAAACTTAAGTACTTCGATTAACTCCGAGCGATCAAGCACCAACAAATCGCATAAAAGACAGGCATAAACCAATTAAATAAACCAACTAAATTAAATGGGGCAAAAGGGAGTAAGAAAAACGAACTAAAATACTCCATCGTACACGTACACATATACTCTTATCCCTTTCTACTTTAGTATAAAATACTAATGGTATTAGATGAATAAAACAATTTAGAAACACATATTCCCATTCAACACTATACGTGTACACGTATACTCTTCCACCACTATTTTAAAACCATCATCAATTATTAAAGTAATATATATATATATATATATATATACAAATTCCAATGCTTCTTCCCCTTTTTGACAAACACAAATACGGTCTCAAATTCAAACTTTGGAAAAACGTCTTCAACTAATAATAAAAAAATGTTTTACAGTAATGAAATCAACACTTCTTCTTTCCAGATCCGTCGTTCTCCCTTTCTCTCTCAATCCCCCTTTTCTTCTTCCCCAAATTTAAACTCAAGCAGAAACGAATGAAACAAAGATAAAACCCCAATTGACGGACACTCTCTTCTCGCGCCATCGTCTCCACGAGCAGCCGCTCCATCATCGTTTCCAGCGCTGCGACCAGAGTTGTCCGATGGTTTGGCATATCCGTTTCTATTCCCGAAACAGCCCCGATTTACCCCGAAGCTAAGTTCTTACTTGATTCCGATTCGTTAAATGTTCAATCTTTTATTCGGTTTTGTTTTTATTACCAGATTATTAGATTGGTTACGGAACTTATGAGATGCACATAATTAAGGCTATTGTAGAGGGGAATTGATGTACCTTTGGGGAGAAGAAATTGCCTAGCAGCAAAAGAAATTGGATTCACGGCAAGTTTTGCTTTTCCTCTCAAACTGTGATGCCAAGCAATTGTGTCACGAGTAAATAAATTGCGATTTTGTACTCGCCAGTTGCAAAAGCAAGAAGATTGAATGAGTTTGCAAGATTACCTTGAATAGAAGTTGAAAGAATAGGTCTTGGTTTCTTGCTGCAGATAACGATTAGAAGAGAAACTAATTGGGGAGTGTATAATATAGAGGGAGGGTATTAAAAGATATGGGAGAGATTTAGGAAGTGGGGAGGAAACGGTTTTAACGTGGGTTAAGGCGGTGGAATTCTAATTCTAATTCTTCTTCTTTTCTTTTTTTATTAATTTGAATTTGTTTGGTATTTATTTACAGATCACGGAGGAGAAAAGTCTCATCACGGAGGAGGAAAATCTCTGCAGAATCTTTAATTAAAAAATTTGGATTAATGCAGCTCGGTGACCAAGTCAACAGGGAGAAGATTTAGTTAAATTAGTTTAATTCGCGGTCCCTTTGTATTTTATTTAAACTGTGCAGCCACAATTTATTTAGCATGGACTGAGTTTTTATATCACTTATTCAATTTTTTCGATCCAACTCGCAGATTGAGGCCAATATATTTATTCCTCACGGAAAGGAATTATTTTAAATCCGCTCAGTAATTTATTTCACAAATCCCCAGTCTAGCCACAATTCCACTCAACAATTAATTCACGGACTTCGCAATATTAATAGCATTAAATGCAAGTACTTTAGGGTTTAAAAATTAGGTTTAGAAAAACGGGGCGTTACAGTCCTCGCTTCTGGTCCTAACCTATATAGTTCAATTCATATTTAACATGTTAATCAAGTCAATCCATATATAACTCATTCATAAAGTCAAAAGGAGATTAATTAACCATTAATTATTAACTACTCTAGTTTCAATTCCGTTGTGTTTAGATCGTGCATTTTGTGTTTGGAACCTGAGTTTGGATATTTCCACCGCCGATCCTTTATGAAATGGAGTTTTTAGTTCTTGCTGTGTTAGATCTGTGGATTTCAATTATGATGACCCTGATGCGTTTAGTTTCAGCTCTCTTTTTGTTTTCACGTTGGTAGTTTTGTGCTTTCAGCTAGTTGGGTGCATGAAAATAGAGTAGATTGTCTAGATCTGTCTTATTTACGTTGGATCTCATACGGATCTATGTTGAGTCTGTTTTATTTCATGTTACTGTTCAAATATGTTGTTTGATGTTCGCTTTTAGTTTCTTGGAGAAGAAGAAGATGGTAGTTAGTTAAACTGCATGTTTCTGTCACCTTTTCTAGTTTTCACATCTTTTTGGAGTGCGCGCATTTGTGTCAGTGGTCCCAACATGCTTTTTGCTTTTCGCTTTATCAGTCTAGTTGATCAGTTGGTTATTTACTTCCATCATATTCTTATTTAACTTGATAAGTTTAGTTTTATAAGTTGAGTCGTTTATTTTCTTAGGTAAATCTTAACCCCCAAAAGCGTGGCAGCAGCCAAAACCCCCCAAAATGTCTCAATCTCAATTCCATTCGCAACCATTCCTGTGCGATTCGACCCGTACTTCCCTCTACTAAGACGATAGTAGTGCGGGTTAAGGTCTTGAAAGGCATCCCAAATTTCAATCTGGAGCACAAACAGCCATCAGTAGCTGTGCTTAGCTTGAGCCATCCGTTCTTAGACTTGACCAAGCGGTATATGCTATACGTGTTTAATTTTGATTGTGTTTCAGAGGGTTATAAAGGATTAGCTTAAAAGGCAGGCTTTTCAAATGGCGTCGTTGCCGGGGATGGATGACGTTTTATGTGCTTGTGTTTGAGACACTAGTGTAAATAGTTTATTTACTTTGTTATTTCTTATTTCTTGTAGTTGCTGTACCTTGGCCCGAATCGTGGACGCTGGAACAATACCGGGAACTGGAGAGACTCCGAGGGAAATTGGAAGATAAGAACAGCATTCGTTCCCGTTGTCACCAGGTCCGGGTTGAACACAGGAGGTCCATCATTTTCTACCTCTGAAGGGGAGGAAGATATACCCCCATTTGTTACGCCGCTAAAGGCTAGATCCAATAGTTACTTTCTGCCCACTAAATTATTAACAAAAGTCCTAAACCATTAACAACATGTAAACATTTTTGGGTTGGTGTTTGTTTTTGATACCTAGAGGCTAGATCCCTGGTATAGATGTTTTTACTTTTTAACTTTTCTTTACTTTTGGTGTTGGTTTGGGTGAGTTTTGTTCTTGTGGTTTGTGAGGCTTATTTCTCTTTGTTTACCTAGCTTGAGCATTTTTCTTTTCATCAAAAATAAAATAAAATTAAGAACAGCTATTGAAATTTGATCAATATCTTATTTTAATGCAAATAAAATGTCAACCATCACATTGCATCCTTTTAGGAGTTGTCAATTGGCGGCGCATGCCCAGGCCTTTCTAGACTCAGGCCCATGACTAAAGTAGGCTAGATTGGGCTGCATTTTCTTTCTATAAGTTTAGACTCAACCTAGCTCAAGCTAGGTTGGGTAAGCCATAAATTAAATTATTGTTTTATCAGTTTTTTTTAAATGTATTTTTGAATGTTTTTTTAATAAATTGTAGTACTCTAAATTAAAAAAAAATTATGTGAGAATTAAATCATCTATATTCCTATAATTTTCTAATTTTAATTGTATTTCGTATATATTTATTAGATAATTTTTTAATCACGTTAAATATTACTCCATTTCGTCCCATAAGAATAGACACTTTTGGTACGACATAGGTTGATGCAAAATTGGTAAAATATGAGAAACATTGAGAGAGAAAGTGATGGAACAATAAAGTCACCAAATATAGAAGTGGACTATTTATATGAGATAGATGGAACATTAATATGTATATTCAAATTTATCTTCCTATAATTATTTGAAAAAAAAATCAATTGCAAAGAGATTTTGAATAATATATAAATAATTTGAGTGAATAAAATTTAAAAAATATTAAAATTAAAGTACAAATAATTAAAATAGTAGTATTAGTAGTAGTAGTAGTAGTAGTAGTATAGAGTTAGTTGTTGTGGGTAATATTTGAGTCTGTATTGGATTGGATTAGGTTAGTTTGGTCCGTACTATGTTACCAAGTATTCATGCTTACCCATCCCTACTAAATGAGCTTTTTAATGAATAATTAAACCGCCAACTGTTTGGTTTCCAAGATAAAATAATAACAAAATATAACCTAGGACTGAGTTGTGAGATTATTTTAGTCGTAGGGATTAGCTATGACTAATTATCTCATGATCCATCTAGGATTGAGTTGTGGGGTTGAATCTCATGAACCAAACACACTACAAATTTAATCTCGGATACAATCTTGCAAACCGAACAGAGCATAACCACAACCAAGATCTATAAATAGCCCTATAAAATGGAAACTATACCATAACCAAAACCAAGCTGATTTGAGTTTTCCTACAAGAAGAGAGCTACCTAGGTTTTTATTCATAAAATTGAGTTGTGTAAGCATGAAGCTCCCTTTGATTGATTTGAGCAACCTAGGAGAAAATGATTCTCCAAGGTGGGAATCAACCAAAACCCAAATTCGAGAAGCCCTTCAAGAATATGAGTGTTTTGAAGCTACATTCAATAACATTATTCCTCTTGAGTTGAGGAAATAATGTTATTGAATGTAGCTTCAAAACACCCATGTGCGCCGCCAATCGACAACTCCTAAAAGGATGTAATGTGATGGTTGACATTTTAGTTGCATTAAAATAAGATATTGATCAAATTTCAATAGTTGTTCTTATTTAATTTTTGATAAAAAGAAAAATCTATGATTTGAACGGTGGAGTCTTTGCTTGCTGTATTAGAGGCTGGATAACTGATCAACTAATTTTCCAATTAAATAAAAATATAGTATTATTCTTGGGTTCAACTTGCATGTGCCCGTGTAATTTTCATCTCATGTGGTCCAATGTAGAATTTTGCAGCTTAAATGGTGGTGTTGTGATTCCATTGATTGTGGCATCAATATTGGAACATTATAATTTGTGATCAAATTGTTTCATGATTAATTGTTTCATGTTTATAATGTTTCTAATTTCATTTAACTAATTTATTGTCCCATATATATCAATGTTAAAAAATATCTTAATCCATGTATCCATATATATGGGTGTGATACTAGTTTAAAAGTTAAAATAGAGTTATACATATAGGAGAAGGTTTTTCAAATTAATTGTTCCATCTGTCTCATCTATACATATATAAAAGGCGAGTTTTGACCTTAATTTTGAATATTTATAGAGTTTTGGGTATGAATTTGAATATTTATAAGTTTTGTGCTTACATTTTTTTTTCTCCGTTAAAATACCTTTAAATGATGTAATTTATTGATTTATACTAATGTGGTATCTAATTAAATCAATGACCTAGAAATTATGTAACCGATGTAAATATATTGAGTATTTGAATGTGGGTGGTAGTGTCAAAACATCACCCACGATCACTCAACAAATTTAATGTGATTTATATTAATGATAAAAATATATTTAAATGTGGGTTGCAATTACAAAACGTACCCACAACTACTCAACAAATTTAATGTGATTTACACTAATGATATGTTTTGGAAAATAAATTACAATGAATCCTTTCAATGAAAAGAGAAATTTCGGCGTTTATATATTGGCTTTCAATACTGAAATCTGAGCTAGATTCAAACATGGCAAAAAGCAGGATAATAACCGTCTCCACGATGCAATTTTCTTGCACCGATGATGTTCTTACTAATGTCAAAATATGTGAATCCTCTTCTATTGGAATATTATTTTTCTGCATTTCGTAATTGTTTTTGCTCCTCTGTATTCCATGCTCTAAGGAATGGTTAAGATTTTAGAGGAATTTTAATATGTTGTCACGACCACAACTCCCTAGTACTAGTGACTGTAGTTATTTCGCGACTAAACACAAATTAATAAGTCATGGAGCAACGTAAGTGAAAAAGCAACTCAAAATAATGGTTTCAAAGGCGAATAGGTATATAGTCAAAATGAAATCAGAGTATCGACTAAGTTCATAAATCTCTCGAACATAATTCTACTTTGCAGCGGAAGAGTCCAAGACAAAATAATATGTATGAAGACATACTACTTTGGGCTACCCACTACTTATTAATAGTCTTTTCCCAACCCCTTCGCCTCCTCGTCCACGCTCAACCTGCACGTTAGAAAAGAAACATGCAGGGCTGAGTATTTGATATACTCAGTGGGCACAGTGCCAAAATAATTTCCATTTAGTTTGTCAGCCACAGTTGAGTGATCACGGGGTTTTTATTAAAAAGGCCCGAGTCACTAAATTCCTTTCATTTCATAAATTCTATTGCGCAATCACATACCTTAAATACCATATCTGATATTGATGTGAACCGGGAATGTGGCCACATTCCACGACGGTCACTGGACCAGCCAACTCCTATGTTAGCTCACGGTCCCCTCATGTGTACACTAGTCCGAGTAGGGTTTGCGGCGCTACTGGGACCCGAATTCGATTTAACTTAATTGGCACAACCAAGCAGATAGGTAATCATAAAAGCAAAACATGGCATGACAAACATACTTGAGAAAAGATTCACATTTTCATACTAAAATCATGTTTTGTAAAGAATGCCCACCTCAAAGGCTATCTCTTAGCCCACAAACTCCTTGACTTGATTTTAGATGACGCGCGAAGACGCCCTTTTAGTAACATAAAAATAATACTCAATTAGGCTTAAGGAGCCAATTGAACTCAAACGTGAATGCATCCTAAGTGCGTGATCATTTTATTCTTTTTCTTTACTTCCTTCATTCATAAAAGTCTTTAAGCGTTACCTCCTATGTAAAATTGTTTAAGCATAGAAATTTTCCGAAGTCTATTCATCTGCTCGGAATTAATTAGCGTACCACTTCTTAACATCAAATATTTGAGCAACTTAGAGGAGGCCATGATTTAATTTAAATTCTTAACACATACTTCCAATTTTCTTTAAAAGGTGGCCCAACTGATACTTCCTCAAATTAATTCCTTTTGGCCCAAGGTGTAAATGGAAATGGACGGTGAGGATTGATTTGTGTATTAATTTATATCTAAAATAATTTGTGTTAGCTTCAATAAAGAATTACCATTTTTATACATGTTAGAAACTAGAAACTAAGAGATGAAACTTCTTTTTTCTACATTGAAGAATAAATCGAAGGCAACAATGAAATTTTCTTTGCTTAAAATTGTTTAATTCATTAAAAAAAATTCTCGATGACCTAGTCAAGAGAAATCGACGCTTGAATACACTAGTCAAAGGGATAGAACTTTTGAATTTGAGTGAAAGTAATGCCACTGAATATTTCACATTTCGATCTCATACTTTGCATTCAGTCACAGCAGGAGATGTTGTTAGATACACAATAATTTATTATTCTTGAATTATAATATTTTAATATTAATATTTCCATGTTGAAACTTTGTATAATAGTATAGTTTTATCATCTTTCAACCACCATTATATGGGCTTAAATTAAACTAAAATATCGCAGTCTTCTAAACGTTATATGCTGCATTCTTATCGAGGAACATGTGTCAAAAAGACTTCAACGACGTCCCTTAATGATGTATCATGTATTTTTAAACTAACATTATGATTATGAATCAAAATTTTATCTCTCATTAAAGTACTCTAAGATAAGTTGAGAACACAAATTTCCTATCCAAATTATATTTTTAATCCGCTGGCAATGGTTGATCAATTATTGATATTTATTGTACTAGTATTATATTAGTATTACTCCTACGCAGTCATTTTGTTATTCAAGGTCTGCTGCTATAAATCCAACATTTATTTTTCACAAGCATGGTCAATTTTATAGTACTCCTCGGACCATCCCCACACATCTAAAAATAAACGTATTTCACGCTTGGTTAAAGAAAATTATTCCTTTCAATTTATTGCACTTCCAAATTTTCAACACATAATAGGAAGCAATTTTTTTCCAACACATATTGTTTTATAAAGGGATATCGGTCTCCAAAATCATCGAAATTAGGCCAAGACTTAGTGTTTCCCAATAACTTAAAAAATGGTCTAAAATATAACAAACTTTACACTTAATTTGTTTGTTAGTACTACTATTTCCCATGGCAGGTCAATCACCATATCCAACCAACTTCCGCGCATTTTTTTTATCTTACTTGGCACTTACTAAATCATTGTGATTTTCAACGTAGCTTTTCAACGTATATCTAAAATATTATAAACACTTCACGGTTGCCCACGTATAATAAGATTTTTTCTGAAAATATCATATTTGTGCCGAGTTGTGAAATAACAATAAAATGTAAAGTTTGTGATAATTTAGACAATTTTTAATGTTCTTGGGAAAAACTAATACTTGGAAAGTTTCATGATATTGTATGTCAAGATCACTTCAATTTAGAATATAAACAAAACAAAACACATAATGAAAAATGGAGGGAAACACGCAGATTGTATCGAAAGACTACCTGAAGGGTTTGATAAAGGAATCAGATTTTATTCTGAAAACCTCATAAATCAAACGGAATATTCACAACGGTGCCTTTTTGGTGAAGGAAAAGGGAAAACACGGACCTCACCGCGGGGCAAAAGAGTCAATATAATTGCGCTTCACCGGGGGTAAAATTAGGGTTGGCCCGATTTGTTTGACTCCTAATTCAACACTTCATTGATTATTTTATAATATAGATAACTAAAAAAAATAACTTTTAATTTTATATTAAATATATAAATTATATACTAAATTTTATTAATATAATAATAGATAAAATAAATTGGAAACTTCAAATTCACTAAGAAAAACATTTAAAATTCTAAAATATGCTTTGAAATTTCTTGATGTTTATGTTTTATTTTGCATAAATCTCAATAGTATTTAATCGTGTTTATGTTTGAATTTAAGCATATATCTCAAATTCAATATTATTAAATGTTTTACATTTTATAAATATAACTAATTTTCAACATTATTTGATTGATCACATGTTAAATTTATCGGTAGCAAACCGATTAACCCGTTGGGCTAGCCCGAAACCCGAGTTTTTAGGGTTAGGGTTGAACTTCTATAACCTGAAAAAAACCACTACTTGATTAGCCCGCACCTGAGTGACCCATAACTCGGGCAAGGTTGGCCTGAAACCGGCTGGGCCGACCCGATTGACATCCCTACCAGAGACGTCTATGGAAGTTAAAATTCAGAAATTTGACTAAGTTTTATAATAAATATATTAAATAGAAAATGAAATAATGAGAGCCATGAATAGTGAAGGGAAGAGATAAATAAGAAATGGAGGATTGGAGGTGCTACCTGTTTAAATTAATAACAATACATCAAATTCATGATCATATATTTATAATTCATGATTATAGCTTTATTTAAGTCCTTCCTTGTTTCCGTTGGTAAAAACAGAATTACTCACGAGTAACCACCACCAACAGCTTCCCTACGTTGCGACCGGAGTATAAGCCAAAGAGAGCCCCAGGCGCGCTTTCAATGCCTTCGGCTGTGTCTTCGACGTATGTGATCCTCTCTTCCTTGATTAGAGGCACAACCATCTCCAGGAACTTGGAGTAGAGATGGTAGTGGTCGCTAGTGAAAAATCCGTCCATACGGACCCGTTTTACTATTGCGTTAATCAAGTTGTAGACGCCTTCGGGCTGCTCAAGGCTGTTGTATTGGGAGATCATCCCACAAAGCGCAACACGGCCATTGAGTCTCATGTTGTTTAGCACCGCTTCGAGCATCTTCCCTCCCACGTTGTCAAAGTAGATGTCGATGCCATCGGGGAAGTACCTAATTAACAACAACACAAATTTGTGAGTATTATCTACATAACGATAAATTGCCGGAAAAACTATAAAATTTGGTCAAATTCTTTCAAAAAACTAACCAAAAAAATTATATATTTGGATTTGTTATTCACAGTCGTGGGATGATTGTGAACTGATCCATACTTGGTGATTTTCTTAGCTGATTTACCAAACTTCGCGGTTTTTTGCTAGTTTTTATGAAATTTGTCATGAATACAAAAGGATTCTTTTGTTATATAAGATCATAAATATGTGTATTATGTGTTAAATCACTAACTATTCTTCAATGTTAAATAAGTATACACATTTTTATAGCAATGATAGAACCTCTTCAACGCTGCATTATAGTCTTGCTCTTCTTTGTAGTTGAATGCTTCGTCAAACCCGAATTTGTTCTTCAAGAGATCGACCTTCATCAATGCAAAAGCCGACTTGTTCATCAAATGTGAAACATAAACTTGCCACAGAAGAAAAATAGCACATAAATCGACAACCAATCTAGCCAACAATCTAATAAGTTTTCGATAAGCCATTAGATTCTGACCTTTTCTTTGCTCCCCGGACTCCCAACAACGTAACACCCTGCGATCTTTGCAAACTGACCAACGAGCTGACCAACAGCTCCGGATGCAGCAGAGACAAACACAGTTTCCCCCTTTTTGGGAGAGCAAAACTTGAAAAAACCAACATAAAGGCATGCCTAAAATGATAACGCGAAACACGTTGATTTTCAGTCTCAAGTTAGTACATCTCCTACTGTTGTTTTTCAGAAACTATCAAGATAAACGCTACAAATCCAACATTTCCCAATCTATTAATTCAAGCATATATAGTTCATCAACAACTCGTTTTCGTTAACAGTTTAACTACATACATAACTTCTGCAGAATCACAAACAACTAGTTCTAGATCAGACAAATAGCACTAGGAAGCAGGAATCAAGCGTGAAATTTGAAGTCGATAATCACAAGGGGCTCGAGAAACTCACCAAGAATCCCTGTATAATAAGAGAGGGGCAAATCTTTATCTTGAACCTTAAACAATTGGTCTGGATCTTTAATAAGGCTATACTCCTCCCAGCCAGTAAACCCCCAAACTAGCTCGCCCGTCTTGAAATTTGGATGAGACGAATCCAGTACTTTCGACACTCCAAATCCATAAATAGGCTGTCACCAGAAAAAGGTCAACAAACACAAAAAAGATGCAACCAACATTGCATCAATGGAAAGATAACATTTTTTATTTCTTTCCCCAAAATCTCAAACTATTCATCAAACAAGACCTCTGCGGAAACATCAAAAGACATAACAAACATTTTATCAATAGAAAGATACAGTTTATATTTTTCTCCCCAAAATCTCAAACTATTCATCAAACGAAAAAAATACTATTGTTATATTCCAATGAGATCATCTGCACAATATTGTATTATAAGTCTATTTTTTTAATAAAATAAAAAATTAAGGGCCCCAATTTAAATCAAGACATGTATAACAAATTCTATTCCAACCAGAAGAAAAATTAATTTCAACAAGAAAAATTTCACTTAAAAAAACTAAACTTACAGAATCCAGCGTGAAAGAAGGTAAATCGAGCTCCTGATTCTTCATGAGGGCAAGAATAAAAGGATCGATGGATAAGTAGAGATTCTTCACCAAAACGGCGCCGTCGCAACCGCTGGGAATTTTGAGCAGAATTTTGGAAGTTCTCAGCGACATATCGGATTCTTTCACAGATGTTTTGACATAGTTGCTGAGTATCACTTGCTTGTTGCTAATTTCCTCACCCATTTTGCCGTTAATTCTGGTGGAATTCTGGTGTTCAGCTTCATTGTTTTATATCTGAAAATCCCTAGAAAATCTCTTGGCTAATGGAGTAGAAGTTTTGGGTTGTGTGTAGTAGCGGCGCCTCTGCTAGGAGAATCATAGGGAGCTCTAATTTTCTATGGAAGGGACATCTTTTTTTTTATATTATTTTAGATCCGTGAACTTTAAAAATACAATTTGAGGTCCGTCAACTGTGAGTTAATATCACTTTTTTACTATTTTCAAGTTTTTTGGATGAAAATACGCTCAATCATATTTTTAATTAACCTATCACATACTCATATGGTTTTTGTAAATGATAATAAATAGCTAAAGTGGACATATGATAAAGTAAGAGAGAGAATAACATAGAAGAGAGTCTTATCTACATTATTCTCTATCTTACTTTACCATTTCTTCATTAATTATTTATTACTCCCTCTGTCCGTGAAACGTTTTCCAGTTTTTCCATTTTGGTCCGTCTGTTATGTTGTGCACTTTGCTATTATTTTACTTTTTTGGTAAATGGTTCTCATATTCCACTAACTCATTACACTCACATTCTATTATAAGTTCAATATATAAATATGGGACCTACATTCCACTAACTTCTTTCACTCACTTTTCTTTACATTTCTCAAAACACGTGCCGAGTCAAACATGGACAACATTTTGCGGACGGAGGAAGTATCATTTGTTCAAAACGAGTGCAGAAAATGAAATGTGACAAAATTTCAGGGACGGAGGGAGTAGTTAAAATATGTATAAAAAAATATGGGTATGTGATAAGTTTATTAAAAATATGTACCCGGTATTGAGGGTATTTTCATCCAAAAAACTTGAAAATAGTAAAAAAATATTTTAATTGATATTAACTCATAGTTGACAGACTTCAAATGATATTTTTAAAGTTCACGGATCTAAAATGATACATTAACAAAGTTCGTGGACTAATAAAATATTCCTTCTTCTCAATAATAGGCGGGGGTATTTTCTTCAGCAACCATTTAATTAAAAAACAAATATTAACACCTAAAGCCCCTAACCAGCCGCAATTCTCCAACACTGAACACTTGAAAAAAGATCCAATTACGTGGGCCCACCAGGCCATATAAGGGAAACTGAACGAGTCTCAGTTTGTATTTTCTTTTATGACTTTAGGTTATGGCTGGCAAAATTTATTGTATTTATAGATCATTAGGTATTAAGTTCACTACATTTGGCTAATTCACGCACAACATTTGTAAAGTTGTTTTCAATACTTTCAATTTTTCGTAAAAATGCGACACAATATTAGACTTATTATTTATTTAGTTTGACTAAAGTTTAAATTTTGTCTCGCATATTTATTTAAAAAGATATTTTGAACCACAGTTTAAAGATTTTGTCCATTAGGTAGAGTACTTGTATTTTAAAGTCTAAAATTAGGCTTGTATATTTAAAAAACATATTTTGTCCTATACATTAATAAATTTTGTCAATTAGATAGAGTACTTGTATTTTAAAGTCTAAAATTAGGCTCCTATATTAAAAAAACATTTTCATCCTATACATTAATAATTAGTAGAGTACTTGTATTTTAAAGTCCAAAATTAGGCTCGTATATTAAAAAAACATATTTTGTCCTATACATTAATAGATTTTGTCAATTAGGTAGAGTACTTTTATTTTAAAGTCTAATATTAGGCTCGTATATTAAAAAACATATTTTATCCTATACATTAATAATTAGTAGAGTACTTGTATTTTAAAGTCCAAAATTAGGCTCGCATATTAAAAAAAACATATTTTGTCCTATACAATAATAATCAATTAAGAGTCTTCGCTTCTGGTCCTAACCTATATATTTCAATTCATATTTAAAATGTTAATCAAGTCAATCCATATTTAACTCATTCATCAAGTCAAAATGAGATTAATTAACCATTAAATATTAACAAAATTAGTATTTTAATATGGCCAAGGCATATAACCAGATCTAGGAATGAACGGCGATTGGGGTCGAGGGGGGCCGATCGACCCCACTGCCAGCCCATGAATACGGCCAGAATCAAGCTTTTGTCGTTGTGCTTCAAGTCTTCGACCCAACAATGTAGAAAGAATAGCAGATATGCAACGGCTAATGAAAAGGAGAGTGTTAATCAAGGATCAAATGAGAATTTATACTATATTTATTGGAGGCTATGAAGAAACTACACGTTATGGCTTAATAAAATGTTAATTTAGGCGCTATAAAGTTATTTATGAAGGTATTAAGACACTAAATGTTCTAGTGTATTTTTTTTTTCATAGTCATAACATAATTACATCACTTTATCTGTGTTCATGGATTAATGTGAAAATCACATTTTATGTGAGAATCGAGAATAATATTTTGAATGTATAAACTTGGATAATTCACGGTAAAAATTAACCGTATGAAAATAATATATTTATTCGTGACTAGTGGGATTTTAATGCATATCTTTCACTTAATTTAATATATAAAAACGCCAAACTATAAACAAAGTTCAAGAAACAAAAGAAAAATATAAGTAGGGTTGAATTTAATATACATCACATTTATTATAAATCCCTTCTATAGATGTGCCTCTCTCCTATTACACTGGAATTCTTGGTAAATTTGTTTGTCAAATTAGCCGCCGTATGTATCGTATCAGTGCATATTATTGTAGGATAATTTGCCTATAAATTTATAAACTTTCATCAAAATATAGTTTTTGCATACAGACTTTACAATTCATATGTAAATTATCAAACTATTAATTTGTTCTATTTTGCAACCAAACTATTAAATTCACATGTAAACGATCAAACTATTAATTTGTTCTGATTTTGCAACCAAACTATTGATTCGATTTGATTTTGCATTTTAACTATTAAATGTGACATAAACCAAAATAATGTTAAATTTTATAGTTAAATAATTCATTGGTTGAATTATGGTTATAGAATTATATCAAACCATTTTAAACTCAAAATCTTAATCGGAAGCAAAATCAGAATAAATCAATTGTGAAATACGTGTTTTAAAATGTTAACAATAATAACACATAACCACATCATACACGCATCGCTAACAAAAGTATTAGACTTAAGTAATAATCTTTAAATGAAATTTTCTGCGTCTATCACTGCATATTTTGACGATCATTTTGTGAAGGTATGGCCGGTATCACTGCATATGTTGGATTTTACGAGATTTGCTCTTTAAAAAAGGGTGAACTCGTCTTTATATCGGCTGCATCAGGAGTTGTAGGTTAGCTTGTTGGCCAATTTGCTAAGCTATTTAGGTGTTATGTCGTTGGAAGCGCAGGATCACAACATAATGTCTTTTAATTATTCTTTTAAATTAATTTATAAAAATCCATTCACCAACTTCTTTTTTCAATTTGAATTTGCATAATTTGTTGGTGATTAAATGTATATGGAATATAATAGTAATAATTAACATAAATAACCTACAGTCAAAAGTCAACTCTAATTCAAGGTTTAAAATATTAAATAAGCATTATCTTTAATAAAAATAACCTCAGCAATTATCTTAATACTGAAGCAGCAATTTTCTTTTTGGGGTTGTAATTACTTTATATTTTTTAGAGTTAATTTAATTATATATATTACTTTGTTCAAGGTTGACCTTTTGAAGAACATATTGGGGTTTGATGATGCATTCAACTACAATGAAGAATCGTACCTGAATGAAGCCATAAAGAGGTATATATATAAAGTGACAAAATTAATTAATTTCTTTTACATATATAATTAACTGATCTGACCATATAGATTATGGGCCAACAAGATATTGGGTCGGGTCGGGCCGGTCCAATCCAAAGATATATATACATATAGCCCATATGGCCCTGGCTAGTCACATAAATAAACAAAAAACATATATTTATGATCAAAATTTCCCTTTCGGTCTAATGAGCACAACCCCGACCCGTACTTTGTTATCTCTAATAAGTGTATGAAATTAATCACAACTATTGAGGTACTTCCACGAATGGATCGACATATATTTCGAAAATGTAGGAGGCAAAATGCTCGATTCGGTGCTCCTGAACATTAGACCCCACGGTCGCATCACCGCCTGTGGGACGATCTCGCAGTATGACAAGGAGGAGCCAGACGTGACACACAACTTGATGTATGTGATCGTAAAGAAAATCCGAATGCAAGGATTCGTCGTCTTCAACTACTTCATTGTTGAAGGAATTGAGGCTGTGCCAGCTGCTTTGGTTGGACACTTTTCTGGTCGCAAAGTGGGAAAGCAAGTTGTTCTTGTGGCTCGTGATTGATCAATTTGGTCCTATCGATCTTGATTTAATGGACGGTGACGATTGATTTGTGTATTAATGTATATCTAAAATAATTTATGTTAGCTTCAATAAAGAATTACCATTTTTATACATGTTAGAAACTAGAAACTAAGAGATGAAACTTCTTTTTTCTACTTTGAAGAATAAATCAAAGGCAACAATGAAATTTTCTTTGCTTAAAATTATTTAATTCATTAAAACAAATTCTCGATGACCTAGTCAAGAGAAATCGACGCTTGAATACACTAGTCAAAGGGATAGAACTTTTGAATTTGAGTGAAAGTAATGCCACTGAATAGTTCACATTTCGATCTCATACTTTGCATTCAGTCACAGCAGGAGATGTTGTTAGATACACAATAATTTATTATTCTTGAATTATAATATTTTAATATTAATATTTCCATGTTGAAATTTTGTATAATAGTATAGTTTTATCATCTTTCAACCACCATTATATGGGCTTAAATTAAACTAAAATATCGCAGTCTTCTAAACGTTATATGTTGCATTCTTATCGAGGAACATGTGTCAAAAAGACTTCAACGACGTCCCTTAATGATGTATTATGTATTTTTAAACTAACATTATAATTATGAATCAAAATTTTATCTCTCATTAAAGTACTCTAAGATAAGTTGAGAACACAAATTTCCTATCCAATTTATATTCTGAATCCGCCGGCAATGGTTGATCAATTATTGATATTTATTGTACTAGTATTATATTAGTATTACTCCTACGCAGTCATTTTGTTATTCAAGGTCTGCTGCTATAAATCCAACATTTATTTTTCACAAGCATGGTCAATTTTATAGTACTCCTCGGACCATCCCCACACATCTAACAATAAACGTATTTCACGCTTGGTTAAAGAAAATTATTCCTTTCAATTTATTGCACTTCCAAATTTTCAACACATAATAGGAAGCAATTTTTTTCCAACACATATTGTTTTATAAAGGGATGTCGGTCTCAAAAATCATCGAAATTAGGCCAAGATTTAGTATTTCCCAATAACTTAAAAAATGGTCTAAAATATAACAAACTTTACTCTTAATTTGTTTGTTAGTACTACTATTTCCCATGGCAGGTCAATCACCATATCCAACCAACTTCCGCGCATTTTTTTTATCTTACTTGGCACTTACTAAATCATTGTGATTTTCAACGTAGCTTTTCAACGTATATCTAAAATATTATAAACACTTCACGGTTGCCCACATATAATAAGATTTTTTCTGAAAATATCATATTTGTGCCGAGTTGTGAAATAACAATAAAATGTAAAGTTTGTGATAATTTAGACAATTTTTAATGTTCTTGGGAAAAACTAATACTTGGAAAGTTTCATGATATTATATGTCAAGATCACTTCAATTTAGAATATAAACAAAACAAAACACATAATGAAAAATGGAGGGAAACACGCAGATTGTATCGAAAGACTACGTGAGGGGTTTGATAAAGGAATCAGATTTTATTCTGAAAACCTCATAAATCAAACGGAATATTCCCAACGGTGCCTTTTTGGTGAAGGAAAAGGGAAAACACGGACCTCACCGGGGGGCAAAAGAGTCAATATAATTGCGCTTCACCGGGGGTAAAATTAGGGTTGGCCCGATTTGTTTGACTCCTAATTCAACACTTCATTGATTATTTTATAATATAGATAACTAAAAAAAATAACTTTCAATTTTATATTAAATATATAAATTATATACTAAATTTTATTAATATAATAATAGATAAAATAAATTGGAAACTTCAAATTCACTAAGAAAAACATTTAAAATTCTAAAATATGCTTTGAAATTTCTTGATGTTTATGTTTTATTTTGCATAAATCTCAATAGTATTTAATCGTGTTTATGTTTGAATTTAAGCATATATCTCAAATTCAATTTTATTAAATGTTTTACATTTTATAAATATAACTAATTTTCAACATTATTTGATTGATCACATGTTAAATTTATCGGTAGCAAACCGATTAACCCGTTGGGCTAGCCCGAAACCCGAGTTTTTAGGGTTAGGGTTGAACTTCTATAACCTGAAAAAAACCACTACTTGATTAACCCGCACCTGAGTGACCCATAACTCGGGCAAGGTTGGCCTGAAACCCGCTGGGCCGACCCGATTGACAACCCTACCAGAGACGTCTATGGAAGTTAAAATTCAGAAATCTCGTATTTTGACTAAGTTTTATAATAAATATATTAAATAGAAAATGAAATAATGAGAGCCATGAATAGTGAAGAAAAGAGATAAATAAGAAATGGAGGATTGGAGGTGCTACCTGTTTAAATTAATAACAATACATCAAATTCATGATCATATATTTATAATTCATGATTATAGCCTTATTTAAGTCCTTCCTTGTTTCCGATGGTAAAAACAAAATTACTCACGAGCAACCACCACCAACAGCTTCCCTACGTTGCGACCGGAGTATAAGCCAGAGAGAGCCCCAGGCGCGCTTTCAATGCCTTCGGCTATGTCTTCGACGTATGTGATCCTCTCTTCCTTGATTAGAGGCACAACCATCTCCAGGAACTTGGAGTAGAGATGGTAGTGGTCGCTTGTAGCGCCCGTACTTTTTATGAAAGAATGACGACGATATTGCTATATTTAGCATGACGAATGAAATACGTGGAGATGAATATTTTCTTATGGAAGACGACGTGCATAAATCGAGGAATGGTTGAAGGAATTATATTTACAACAACACCAAATATAAGTTGTACGATTTTCCCATACTTTAATTTTTTTTGTTATGAAGAACGAGATAACAAAATAGCTTGGATCCTAGTTATATTAAATTCACCAAATAATAGTATATTTTTTTTGGGTTTTTCTAACTTGGGCTTCCAATTAAATTGAGCCCAAATCAAAATAAATTAATTTGAGCCAACAACATAGAAGTGAATTATTTCCAAGCCCAAAAGCTTTTCTTCTTCCTCTTCCTCAAAGGTGACCGACGGTTTCTTCCTTCATGGAGGAGACTCTCCATTTTTCCACCCCTCTATCTTCCCCCATTACTTCCACAACTCAAGAGACAACCAATACCTCTTTAATCCATTCCCTAAACACTTCACATTACACAACAAAGAAATCAAGGAAAAAGAAAGTGAGAGGGCCGAGAGGAAAGGAGGGAGATTTGGCCACCATCTTTTGTGTTTCTTCTACCATTTTCAACCATTTTGGAGGTATAATCCATTCCTATCAAAGCATGAGTTTATTTTAGCTTTGCATATATGTTTTTATACCTTCTTGTTCCATAACCAAACCAAATAGCAATCCACTAAGAATCAACCAAACGATCGCCGTACGTAACCGAAACTATGAAAGAACTTAACTTTATAACTATAACGTGTATTGCGGGACGTTTAGGAGTGGTTTCGGAGGAGGAGAAGCCGCCGCCGCCGCCGGCGACGGGCAGCGGCGGACAGCCGCGCTCGACGTTCCGGTGCGGGCGACGGCTCCCGTTGGGCGACGGCAGGAGCTTTCCCTGCGGCAGCGGCGTCGTGCGACCCTTCCCGACGGACAGCAGCTTCCCGACGGACAACAACTTTCCGACAGCACAGCAACTCCCGGCGACTCCAGCTGCGACGGCGGGCGACTCCAGCAGCGACGGCGTCGAGCCGGAGAGAGGGCGACGACGGCTGCTCGCTGTTTCGGTCGGCAGAAAGAGAGACGGGGAGAGAGAAAGAAGAAAGAGAGAGAGAAGATAGAGAGGGGGATAAAAGAATGGGCCATGTGTTTTTTTTAGTTGGGCCTTTTGTTGCTTATGGAAATTGGGCCTCATACTTTTGTTGGGTATTGTTCGGTTATGGAGGAATAAAGTGGCTATGTAGCTTAATCTTTTGGGCCGATAACTAAAGATAAATCGGGGGAAAATAATTAAGTCTTGGCTTTTAATTAATTTCCGGAATAATTTTTGAAGAATGAATAATTTTATCCTAAGCATGAAATAATATGTTTTCAACGATAAGTAATTGCGATAATTAAAGTATACGCTTAAATAATTTTTAGAAATTATTTTTGACGTCATGGAAAATATGAGGAGCCAACGGAGGAAAGAATGAGCGTAAGCGGCCGACCGGCGACACCTTGGGCGGCCGCCGAATAATCGAAAATGCACAAAAACCGAGAAAATGAAATAAATGATTCTAAATAGAGTGCATGCATTCTAAATGTCTTCGTTACCGAGAATTGATGTGTACTTTAATTGTTTTCCGAAAAGGTGGTTCGCACGCTCGTTAAAGTCGGATCGAGAAGTTATAAAAGGAAATTTCTAAGCTATTGAGGTGTGCTCTATTACTTAAACTCTTTGATTTGCAATGATATGTATATGGAGAGATAAGGGTGGTTTAAATGTTATGTCATGCCGTATTTTATGTTTTGAATTGTCTATCTGATTGTCCACTAGGATAATGTCCTACTAGACTTTGATGGTTAACGAATTCGGGTCTGACTAGGGAGTGAGTCCCTACTCAGGCTAGTGCACTGATGGGGATCGTGAGCCGTCCCCTACTCAGGCTAGTGCATTGATGGGGATCGAGAGCCGTCCTCTAGGTCGGCTGGTCCAGTGATCGAGTTTGTGGCCACATTCTCGTTTCACATGATGGTTCAGATATGGTACATGATGAGGGATGATGATTGCCTGCAGGCATAATTTTATTTAAGGAATGATTTAGTGTTTCTCGGCCTTTTAAAGTAAAACCCGAGTTTCACTCAATGATGGCTTGACATAATCGATAAATGTATTTTGGGCATGAGTTCACTGAGTGCATCAAGTACTCAGCCCCTGCATATATTTTCCCTATGTGCAGGTTGAGCGAGGACGGGAGGCGGAGGATGTTGAGCATTGGACCGAGATCATATTCAATAAACATTCCGGTTACTATTGTGTCTCCATACATAGTAGCAGCTAACTCTCAAATGCTTCCGCTATGCCAAGTTTTAATAATTTCTTTGTTTTCCTTTGAATTGTCAAACTATGTCATTCACGTTATGTACCTTAAAGATTTGAAACCTTGTTGATAAATGAAATTTCATATTTTGATCGATATGTCGTACTTCCTTGACTGCTACCCCTTGATTGTTATTTCCCTTTCTTCCCCGCTTCTTAATTCCCCCATTAGTCGCGATCCACCGTACTTTCTATCCTTAGGAAGTGCGGTCGTGACAGAATGGTATCAGAGCAATTTTTCCTTCCGCTCTGGACCGAGAGTCTTTTATTCAATCTAGTCTAGACTCGTTTCGCTAGACTAAAAGAGTATTCATCGAGGGCTCAACATTCCGTCTCGCCGCGCTCAACAAAAGAGAAGGTAAAATGTTTTGAAATGTGAAATGTTTATGCAATTGATGTTAGATGTGATAATGAATGAAGTACGATTGATAATATTATGATATAAGCAAATTTCGGGAAGAAATTTCTGTTAAGGTAGGTAGAATGTAACGCCCGTACTTTTTATGAAAGAATGACGACGATATTGCTATATTTAGCATGACGAATGAAATACGTGGAGATGAATATTTTCTTATGGAAGACGACGTGCGTAAATCGAGGAATGGTTGAAGGAATTATATTTGGAACAACACCAAATATAAGTTGTACGATTTTTCCGTACTTTAATTTTTTTTGTTATGAAGAACGAGATAACAAAATAGCTTGGATCCTAGTTATGTTAAATTCACCAAATAATAGTATATTTTTTTTGGGGTTTTCTAACTTGGGCTTCCAATTAAATTGAGCCCAAATCAAAATAAATTAATTTGAGCCAACAACATAGAAGTGAATTATTTCCAAGCCCAAAAGCTTTTCTTTTTCCTCTTCCTCAAAGGTGGCCGACGGTTTCCTCCTTCATGGAGGAGACTCTCCATTTTTTCACCCCTCTATCTTCCCCCATTACTTCCACAACTCAAGAGACAACCACTACCTCTTTAATCCATTCCCTAAACACTTCACATTACACAACAAAGAAATCAAGGAAAAAGAAAGTGAGAGGGCTGAGAGGAAATTGCCGAGAGGAAAGGAGGGAGATTTGGCCACCATCTTTTGTGTTTCTTCTACCATTTTCAACCATTTTGGAGGTATAATCCATTCCGATCAAAGCATGAGTTTATTTTAGCTTTGCATATATGTTTTTATACCTTCTTGTTCCATAACCAAACCAAATAGCAATCCACTAAGAATCAACCAAACGATCATCGTACGTAACCGAAACTATGAAAGAACTTAACTTTATAACTATAACGTGTATTGCGGGACATTTCGGAGTGGTTTCGGAGGAGGAGAAGCCGCCGCCGGCGACGGGCAGCGGCGGACAGCCGCGCTCGACGTTCCGGTGCAGGCGACGGCTCCCGTTGGGCGACGGCAGGAGCTTTCCCCGCGGCAGCGGCGTCGTGCGACCCTTCCCGACGGACAGCAGCTTCCCGACGGACAACAACTTTCCGACAGCACAGCAACTCCCGGCGACTCCAGCTGCGACGGCGGGCGACTCCAGCAGCGACGGCGTCGAGCCGGAGAGAGGGCGACGACGGCTGCTCGCTGTTTCGGTCGGCAGAAAGAGAGACGGGGAGAGAGAAAGAAGAAAGAGAGAGAGAAGATAGAGAGGGGGATAAAAGAATGGGCCATGTGTTTTTTTTAGTTGGGCCTTTTGTTGCTTATGGAAATTGGGCCTCATACTTTTGTTGGGTATTGTTCGGTTATGGAGGAATAAAGTGGCTATGTAGCTTAATCTTTTGGGCCGATAATTAAAGATAAATCGGGGGAAAATAATTAAGTCTTGGCTTTTAATTAATTTCCGGAATAATTTTTGAAGAATGAATAATTTTATCCTAAGCATGAAATAATATGTTTTCAACGATAAGTAATTGCGATAATTAAAGTATACGCTTAAATAATTTTTAGAAATTATTTTTGACGTCATGGAAAATATGAGGAGCCAACGGAGGAAAGAATGGGCGTAAGCGGCCGACCGGCGACACCTTGGGCGGCCGCCGAATAATCGAAAATGCACGAAAACCGAGAAAATGAAATAAAAGATTCTAAATAGAGTGCATGCATTCTAAATGTCTTCGTTACCGAGAATTGATGTGTACTTTAATTGTTTTCCGAAAAGGTGGTTCGCACGCTCGTTAAAGTCGGATCGAGAAGTTATAAAAGGAAATTTCTAAGCTATTGAGGTGTGCTCTATTACTTAAACTCTTTGATTTGCAATGATATGTATATGGAGAGATAAGGGTGGTTTAAATGTTATGTCATGCCGTATTTTATGTTTTGAATTGTCTATCTGATTGTCTACTAGGATAATGTCCTACTAGACTTTGATGGTTAACGAATTCGGGTCTGACTAGGGAGTGAGTCCCTACTCAGGCTAGTGCACTAATGGGGATCGTGAGCCGTCCCCTACTCAGGCTAGTGCATTGATGGGGATCGTGAGCCGTCCTCTAGGTCGGCTGGTCCAGTGATCGAGTTTGTGGCCACATTCTCGTTTCACATGATGGTTCAGATATGGTACATGATGAGGGATGATGATTGCCTGCAGGCATAATTTTATTTAAGGAATGATTTAGTGTTTCTCGGCCTTTTAAAGTAAAACCCGAGTTTCACTCAATGATGGCTTGACATAATCGATAAATGTATTTTGGGCATGAGTTCACTGAGTGCATCAAGTACTCAGCCCCTGCATATATTTTCCCTATGTGCAGGTTGAGCGAGGATGGGAGGCGGAGGATGTTGAGCATTGGACCGAGATCATATTCAATAAACATTCCGGTTACTATTGTGTCTCCATACATAGTAGCAGCTAACTCTCAAATGCTTCCGCTATGCCAAGTTTTAATAATTTCTTTGTTTTCCTTTGAATTGTCAAACTATGTCATTCACGTTATGTACCTTAAAGATTTGAAACCTTGTTAATAAATAAAATTTCGTATTTTGATCGATATGTCGTACTTCCTTGACTGCTACCCCTTGATTGTTATTTCCCTTTCTTCCCCGCTTCTTAATTCCCCCATTAGTCGCGATCCACCGTACTTTCTATCCTTAGGAAGTGCGGTCGTGACAGAATGGTATCAGAGCAATTTTTCCTTCCGCTCTGGACCGAGAGTCTTTTATTCAATCTAGTCTAGACTCGTTTCGCTAGACTAAAAGAGTATTCATCGAGGGCTCAACATTCCGTCTCGCCGCGCTCAACAAAAGAGAAGGTAAAATGTTTTGAAATGTGAAATGTTTATGCAATTGATGTTAGATGTGATAATGAATGGAGTACGATTGATAATATTATGATATAAGCAAATTTCGGGACGAAATTTCTGTTAAGGTAGGTAGAATGTAACGCCCGTACTTTTTATGAAAGAATGACGACGATATTGCTATATTTAGCATGACGAATGAAATACGTGGAGATGAATATTTTCTTATGGAAGATGACGTGCGTAAATCGAGGAATGGTTGAAGGAATTATATTTGGAACAACACCAAATATAAGTTGTACGATTTTCCCGTACTTTAATTTTTTTTGTTATGAAGAACGAGATAACAAAATAGCTTGGATCCTAGTTATGTTAAATTCACCAAATAATAGTATATTTTTTTGGGGGTTTTCTAACTTGGGCTTCCAATTAAATTGAGCCCAAATCAAAATAAATTAATTTGAGCCAACAACATAGAAGTGAATTATTTCCAAGCCCAAAAGCTTTTCTTCTTCCTCTTCCTCAAAGGTGGCCGACGGTTTCCTCCTTCATGGAGGAGACTCTCCATTTTTCCACCCCTCTATCTTCCCCCATTACTTCCACAACTCAAGAGACAACCACTACCTCTTTAATCCATTCCCTAAACACTTCACATTACACAACAAAGAAATCAAGGAAAAAGAAAGTGAGAGGGCTGAGAGGAAATTGCCGAGAGGAAAGGAGGGAGATTTGGCCACCATCTTTTGTGTTTCTTCTACCATTTTCAACCATTTTGGAGGTATAATCCATTCCGATCAAAGCATGAGTTTATTTTAGCTTTGCATATATGTTTTTATACCTTCTTGTTCCATAACCAAACCAAATAGCAATCCACTAAGAATCAACCAAACGATCGTCGTACGTAACCGAAACTATGAAAGAACTTAACTTTATAACTATAACGTGTATTGCGGGACATTTCGGAGTGGTTTCGGAGGAGGAGAAGCCGCCGCCGGCGACGGGCAGCGGCGGACAGCCGCGCTCGACGTTCCGGTGCAGGCGACGGCTCCCGTTGGGCGACGGCAGGAGCTTTCCCCGCGGCAGCGGCGTCGTGCGACCCTTCCTGATGACAGCAGCTACCCGACGGACAGCCGCGTCGACGACCGCAGCAGCTTCCCGACGGACAGCAGCTTCCCGACGGACAGCAACTTTCCGACAGCACAGCAACTCCCGGCGACTCCAGCTGCGACGGCAGGCGACTCCAGCAGCGACGGCGTCGAGCCGGAGAGAGGGCGACGACGGCTGCTCGCTGTTTCGGTCGGCAGAAAGAGAGACGGGGAGAGAGAAAGAAGAAAGAGAGAGAGAAGATAGAGAGAGGGATAAAAGAATGGGCCATGTGTTTTTTTTTAGTTGGGCCTTTTGTTGCTTATGGAAATTGGGCCTCATACTTTTGTTGGGTATTGTTCGGTTATGGAGGAATAAAGTGGCTAAGTAGCTTAATCTTTTGGGCCGGTAATTAAAGATAAATCGGGGGAAAATAATTAAGTCTTGGCTTTTAATTAATTTCTGGAATAATTTTTGAAGAATGAATAATTTTATCCTAAGCATGAAATAATATGTTTTCAACGATAAGTAATTGCGATAATTAAAGTATACGCTTAAATAATTTTTAGAAATTATTTTTGACGTCATGGAAAATATGAGGAGCCAACGGAGGAAAGAATGGGCGTAAGCGGCCGACCGGCGACACCTTGGGCGGCCGCCGAATAATCGAAAATGCACGAAAACCGAGAAAATAAAATAAAAGATTCTAAATAGAGTGCATGCATTCTAAATGTCTTCGTTACCGAGAATTGATGTATATTTTAATTGTTTTCCGAAAAGGTGGTTCGCACGCTCGTTAAAGTCAGATCGAGAAGTTATAAAAGGAAATTTCTAAGCTATTGAGGTGGGCTCTATTACTTAAACTCTTTGATTTGCAATGATATGTTTATGGAGAGATAAGGGTGGTTTAAATGTTATGTCATGCCGTATTTTATGTTTTGAATTGTCTATCTGATTGTCTACTAGGATAATGTCCTACTAGACTTTGATGGTTAACGAATTCGGGTCTGACTAGGGAGTGAGTCCCTACTCAGGCTAGTGCACTGATGGGGATCGTGAGCCGTTCCCTACTCAGGCTAGTGCATTGATGGGGATCGTGAGCCGTCCTCTAGGTCGGCCGGTCCAGTGATCGAGTTTGTGGCCACATTCTCGTTTCACATGATGGTTCAGATATGGTACATGATGAGGGATGATGATTGCCTGCAGGCATAATTTTATTTAAGGAATGATTTAGTGTTTCTCGGCCTTTTAAAGTAAAACCCGAGTTTCACTCAATGATGGTTTGACATAATCGATAAATGTATTTTGGGCATGAGTTCACTGAGTGCATCAAGTACTCAGCCCCTGCATATGTTTTCCCTATGTGCAGGTTGAGCGAGGACGGGAGGCGGAGGATGTTGAGCATTGGACCGAGATCATATTCAATAAACATTCCGGTTACTATTGTGTCTCCATACATAGTAGCAGCTAACTCTCAAATGCTTCTGCTATGCCAAGTTTTAAGAATTTCTTTGTTTTCCTTTGAATTGTCAAACTATGTCATTCACGTTATGTACCTTAAAGATTTGAAACCTTGTTGATAAATGAAATTTCGTATTTTGATCGATATGTCGTACTTCCTTGACTGCTACCCCTTGATTGTTATTTCCCTTTCTTCCCCGCTTCTTAATTCCCCCATTAGTCGCGATCCACCGTACTTTCTATCCTTAGGAAGTGCGGTCGTGACAGAATGGTATCAGAGCAATTTTTCCTTCCGCTCTGGACCGAGAGTCTTTTATTCAATCTAGTCTAGACTCGTTTCGCTAGACTAAAAGAGTATTCATCGAGGGCTCAACATTCCGTCTCGCCGCGCTCAACAAAAGAGAAGGTAAAATGTTTTGAAATGTGAAATGTTTATGCAATTGATGTTAGATGTGATAATGAATGAAGTACGATTGATAATATTATGATATAAGCAAATTTCAGGACGAAATTTCTGTTAAGGTGGGTAGAATGTAACGCCCGTACTTTTTATGAAAGAATGACGACGATATTGCTATATTTAGCATGACGAATGAAATACGTGGAGATGAATATTTTCTTATGGAAGACGACGTGCGTAAATCGAGGAATGGTTGAAGGAATTATATTTGGAACAACACCAAATATAAGTTGTACGATTTTCCCGTACTTTAATTTTTTTGTTATGAAGAACGAGATAACAAAATAGCTTGGATCCTAGTTATGTTAAATTCACCAAATAATAGTATATTTTTTTTGGGTTTTTCTACCTTGGGCTTCCAATTAAATTGAGCCCAAATCAAAATAAATTAATTTGAGCCAACAACATAGCAGTGAATTATTTCCAAGCCCAAAAGCTTTTCTTCTTCCTCTTCCTCAAAGGTGGCCGACGGTTTCCTCCTTCATGGAGGAGACTCTCCATTTTTCCACCCCTCTATCTTCCCCCATTACTTCAACAACTCAAGTGACAACCACTACCTCTTTAATCCATTCCCTAAACACTTCACATTACACAACAAAGAAATCAAGGAAAAAGAAAGTGAGAGGGCTGAGAGGAAATTGCCGAGAGGAAAGGAGGGAGAT
This sequence comes from Salvia splendens, assembly GCF_004379255.2. Lineage (NCBI taxonomy): Eukaryota > Viridiplantae > Streptophyta > Magnoliopsida > Lamiales > Lamiaceae > Salvia > Salvia splendens. The sequence goes on from NC_056046.1 coordinate 34,518,823, forward strand.
TTGGCCACCATCTTTTTTGTTTCTTCTACCATTTTCAACCATTTTGGAGGTATAATCCATTCCGATCAAAGCATGAGTTTATTTTAGCTTTGCATATATGTTTTTATACCTTCTTGTTCCATAACCAAACCAAATAGCAATCCACTAAGAATCAACCAAACGATCGTCGTACATAACCGAAACTATGAAAGAACTTAACTTTATAACTATAACGTGTATTGCGGGACATTTCGGAGTGGTTTCGGAGGAGGAGAAGCCGCCGCCGGCGACGGGCAGCGGCGGACAGCCGCGCTCGACGTTCCGGTGCAGGCGACGGCTCCCGTTGGGCGACGGCAGGAGCTTTCCCCGCGGCAGCGGCGTCGTGCGACCCTTCCTGACGACAGCAGCTACCCGACGGACAGCCGCGTCGACGACCGCAGCAGCTTCCCGACGGACAGCAGCTTCCCGACGGACAGCAACTTTCCGACAGCACAGCAACTCCCGGCGACTCCAGCTGCGACGGCGGGCGACTCCAGCAGCGACGGCGTCGAGCCGGAGAGAGGGCGACGACGGCTGCTCGCTGTTTCGGTCGGCAGAAAGAGAGACGGGGAGAGAGAAAGAAGAAAGAGAGAGAGAAGATAGAGAGGGGGATAAAAGAATGGGCCATGTGTTTTTTTTAGTTGGGCATTTTGTTGCTTATGGAAATTGGGCCTCATACTTTTGTTGGGTTTTGTTTGGTTATGGAGGAATAAAGTGGCTAAGTAGCTTAATCTTTTCGGCCGGTAATTAAAGATAAATCGGGGGAAAATAATTAAGTCTTGGCTTTTAATTATTTCCGGAATAATTTTTGAAGAATGATTAATTTTATCCTAAGCATGAAATAATATGTTTTCAACGATAAGTAATTGCGATAATTAAAGTATACGCTTAAATATTTTTTAGAAATTATTTTTGACGTCATGGAAAATATGAGGAGCCAACGGAGGAAAGAATGGGCGTAAGCGGCCGACCGGCGACACCTTGGGCGGCCGCCGAATAATCGAAAATGCACGAAAACCGAGAAAACGAAATAAAAGATTCTAAATAGAGTGCATGCATTCTAAATGTCTTCGTTACCGAGAATTGATGTGTACTTTAATTGTTTTCCGAAAAGGTGGTTCGCACGCTCGTTAAAGTCGGATCGAGAAGTTATAAAAAGAAATTTCTAAGCTATTGAGGTGGGCTCTATTACTTAAACTCTTTGATTTGCAATGATATGTATATGGAGTGATAAGGGTGGTTTAAATGTTATGTCATGCCGTATTTTATGTTTTGAATTGCCTATCTGATTGTCTACTAGGATAATGTCCTACTAGACTTTGATGGTTAACGAATTCGGGTCTGACTAGGGAGTGAGTCCCTACTCAGGCTAGTGCACTGATGGGGATCGTGAGCCGTCCTCTAGGTCGGCCGGTCCAGTGATCGAGTTTGTGGCCACATTCTCGTTTCACATGATGGTTCAGATATGGTACATGATGAGGGATGATGATTGCCTGCAGGCATAATTTTATTTAAGGAATGATTTAGTGTTTCTTGGCCTTTTAATGTAAAACCCGAGTTTCACTCAATGATGGCTTGACATAATCGATAAATGTATTTTGGGCATGAGTTCACTGAGTGCATCAAGTACTCAGCCCCTGCATATGTTTTCCCTATGTGCAGGTTGAGCGAGGACGGGAGGCGGAGGATGTTGAGCATTGGACCGAGATCATATTCAATAAATATTCCGGTTACTATTGTGTCTCCATACATAGTAGTAGCTAACTCTCAAATGCTTCCGCTATGCCAAGTTTTAAGAATTTCTTTGTTTTCCTTTGAATTGTCAAACTATGTCATTCACGTTATGTACCTTAAATATTTGAAACCTTGTTGATAAATGAACTTTCATATTTTGATCGATATGTCGTACTTCCTTGACTGCTACCCCTTGATTGTTATTTCCCTTTCTTCCCCGCTTCTTAATTCCCCCATTAGTCACGATCCACCGTACTTTCTATCCTAGGAAGTGCGGTCGTGACATCGCTAGTGAAAAATCCTTCCATACGGACCCGTTTTACTATTGCGTTAATCAAGTTGTGGACGCTTTCGGGCTGCTCATGGTTGTTGTATTGGGAGATCATCCCACAAAGCGCAACACGGCCGTTGAGTCTCATGTTGTTTAGCACCGCTTCGAGCATCTTCCCTCCCATGTTGTCAAAGTAGATGTCGATGCCATCGGGGACGTACCTAATTAACAACAACACAAATTTGTGAGTATTATCTACATAACGATAAATTGCCGGAAAAACTATAAAATTTGGTCAAATTCTTTAAAAAAACTAACCAAAAAAATTATATATTTGGATTTGTTATCCACAGTCGTGGGATGATTGTGAACTGATCCATACTTGGTGGTTTTCTCAGCTGATTTACCAAACTTCGCGGTTTTTTGCTAGTTTTTATGAAATTTGTGTTGAATACAAAAGGATTCTTTTGTTATATAAGAACATAAATATGTGTATTGTGTGTTAAATTACTAACTATTCTTCAATGTTAAATAAGTATACACATTTTTATAGCAATGATAGAACCTCTTCAACGCTGCATTATAGTCTTGCTCTTCTTTGTAGTTGAATGCTTCGTCAAACCCGAATTTGTTCTTCAAGAGATCGACCTTCATCAATGCAAAAGCCGACTTGTTCATCAAATGTGAAACATAAACTTGCCACAGAAGAAAAATAGCACATAAATCGACAACCAATCTAGCCAACAATCTAATAAGTTTTCGATAAGCCATTAGATTCTGACCTTTTCTTTGCTCCCCGCACTCCCAACAACGTAACACCCTGCGATCTTTGCAAACTGACCAACGAGCTGACCAACAGCTCCGGATGCAGCAGAGACATACACAGTTTCCTCCTTTTTGGGAGAGCAAAACTTGAAAAAACCAACATAAAGGCATGCCTAAAATGATAACGCGAAACACATTGATTTTAAGTCTCAAGTTAGTACATCTCCTACTGTTGTTTTTCAGAAACTATCAAGATAAACGCTACAAATCCAACATTTCCCAATCTATTAATTCAAGCATATATAGTTCATCAACAACTCGTTTTCGTTAACAGTTTAACTGCATACATAACTTCTGCAGAATCACAAACAACTAGTTCTAGATCAGACAAATAGCACTAGGAAGCAGGAATCAAGCGTAAAATTTGAAGTCGATAATCACAAGGGGCTCGAGAAACTCACCAAGAATCCCTGTATAATAAGAGAGGGGCAAATCTTTATCTTGAACCTTAAACAATTAGTCTGGATCTTTAATAAAGCTATACTCCTCCCAGCCAGTAAACCCCCAAACTAGCTCGCCCGTCTTGAAATTTGGATGAGACGAATCCAGTACTTTCGACACTCCAAATCCATAAATAGGCTGTCACCAGAAAAAGGTCAACAAACACAAAAAAGATGCAACCAACATTGCATCAATGGAAAGATAACATTTTTTATTTCTTTCCCCAAAATCTCAAACTATTCACCAAACAAGACCTCTGCAAAAACATCAAAAAGACATAACAAACATTTTATCCCCAAAATCTCAAACTATTCATCAAACGAAAATAATACTATTGTTATATTCCAATAAGATCATCTACACAATATTGTATTATAAGTCTATTTTTTTAATAAAATAAAAAATTAAGGGCCCCAATTTAAATCAAGATATGTATAACAAATTCTATTCCAACCAGAAGAAAAATTAATTTCAACAACAAAAATTTCACTTAAAAAAACTAAACTTACAGAATCCAGCATGAAAGAAGGTAAATCGAGCTCTTGATTCTTCATGAGGGCAAGAATAAAAGGATCGATGGATAAGTAGAGATTCTTCACCAAAACGGCGCCGTCGCAACCGCTGGGAATTTTGAGCTGAATTTTGGAAGTTCTCAGCGACATATCGGATTCTTTCACAGATGTTTTGACATAGTTGCTGAGTATCACTTGCATGTTGCTAATTTCCTCACCCATTTTGACGTTGATTCTGGTGGAATTCTGGTTTTCAGCTTCATTGTTTTATATCTGAAAATCCCTAGAAAAGCTCTAGGCTAATGGAGTAGAAGTTTTGGGTTGTGTGTAGTAGCGGCACCTCTGCTAGGTGAGAATCATAGGGAGCTATAATTTTCTATGGAGGGACATCTTTTTTTTATATTATTTTAGATCCGTGAACTTTAAAAATATAACTTGAGGTCCATCAACCGTGAGTTAATATCAATCGAAGTACTTTTTTACTATTTTCAAGTTTTTTGGATGAAAATACCCTCAATCATATTTTTAATTAACTTATCACATACTCATATGGTTTTTGTAAATGATAATAAATAGCTAAAGTGGACATATGATAAAGTAAGAGAGAGAATAACGTAGAAGAGAGTCTTATCTACATTATTCTCTATCTTACTTTACCCATTATTCATTAATTATTTATTACTCCCTCCGTCCATGAAACGTTTTCCAGTTTTTCCATTTTGGTCCGTCCGTGAAATGTTGTCCACTTTGCTATTATTTTACTTTTTTGGTAAATGGTTGTCATATTCCACTAACTCATTACACTCACATTCTATTATAAATTCAATATATAAATATGGGACCTACATTCCACTAACTTCTTTCACTCACTTTTCTTTACATTTCTCAAAACACGTGTCGAGTCAAACATGGACAACATTTTGCGGACGGAGGAAGTATCATTTGTTCAAAACGAGTGCAGAAAATGAAATGTGACAAAATTTCAGGGACGGATGGAGTAGTAAAAATATGTATAAAAAAATATGGGTATGTGATAAGTTTATTAAAAATATGTACCCGGTATTGAGGGTATTTTCATCAAAAAAACTTGAAAATAGTAAAAAAATATTTCGATTGATATTAACTCATAGTTGACAGACTTCAAATGATATTTTTAAAGTTCACGGATCTAAAATGATACAATGACAAAGTTCGTGGACTAAAAAAAATTCCTTCTACTCTATAATTGGCGGGGTTATTTTCTTCAGCAACCATTTAATTAAAAAACAAATATTAACACCTAAAGCCCCTAACCAGCCGCAATTCTCCAACACTGAACACTTGAAAAAAGATCCAATTACGTGGGCCCACAAGGCCATATAAGGGAAACTGAACGAGTCTCAGTTTGTATTTTCTTTTATGACTTTAGGTTATGCCTGGCAAAATTTATTGTATTTATAGGTCATTAGGTATTAAGTTCACTACATTTGACTAATTCACGCACAACATTTGTAAAGTTGTTTTCAATACTTTAAAAAGATTTCAGTAATTCATTTAAAAAGTCGCCAAAATATTCTTACCTCTTCTTTTGTGGTTGGGCGTGACGAGTTGTGGTGTTGAGCCTTCGACGTTTAACACTTTAGCCAATTAATACAAGGATAGATTTTGACTCCAAAAGACTCTTGGGTCCAGAGCGGAAAGAAACTGAGGCTCTGATACCAAACTGTCACGACCGCCCTTTAGGGTTAATAAATACGGGCGATCGTGATTAAAAGAACTTAATAAACAGACGAAGGAAACTAGGGTTTCAGTAAAGAGTTTGACCAATAATTAATATTTAATAAAAAGGGGCCAAGAGTTTGACATTATCCAAATAATTAGGTTCAAAGCTAAAAGATTGACGAGTAAAAACAATGTCTCAGCGGAAGCGTCCAAGAGAAAGAGTGACGTCATGTGTGGAGACACAACGACACTCGTAGTACACAACTAACCAAACCATGCTTCAATTTTAAATTGCTCAACACCACCAATTGCTCGTCGCCGCTCAACCTGCACATAGGGAAAACACATGCAGGGCTGAGTACTTAATATACTCAGTGGGCTTATGCCGAAAACATTTGATGAAAGTTATGTCATCCATACCACAGTGAACTCGAGTTTTACATTTAGAAAAGAAATAGCATCGAGTATCACAAAACAATTTCATAGACTGGCCAGTCAAAAGAATCTCCCCACTTTCTCAACAATCATTCAATCACATCCTCTGTCCATAGTGCGACGAAAGTGTGGCCACACTATTCACCCACGAGACCGACCGACTAGCAAGGACGGCTCACGATCCCACCTGTGTACACTAGCCTGATAGGGTTTGCGGCCTTGCGGCCCTACTCAGACCCGAATTCGTTTAACATAGCCCTATAGCCTAATGGAGCGAACTCACAAACTAGGCATCAGGCAACAATCTCAACATAGCCCTATAGCCTAATGGAGCGAACTCACAAACTAGGCATCAGGCGACAATCTTATCATCAAAATAAACATGGCATGACATAACAATTTAAACCACCTTTATTCCACCATAATCATACTTTTGAAAGTGTAAAAGAGTTTAGCAAAAGAAAGCCCACCTCAACTGCTTAATTCTCAAGTACTTTCTTCCCCTTGGTATCACGATTCACTTGCGAGAATTCACCTTTAGAATTTTGATAATACATAAATCAACACACTTTTCAAATAAATAAAATGCATGCATCCTATGTCTCCAATTATTTTCTCGATCAAGATTATAAACTTTCTTAATTAGAAACTTAGGTACTTCGATTAACTTCGAGCGATCAAGCACCAACAAATCGCATAAAAGACAGGCATAAACCAATTAAATAAACCAATTAAATTAAATGGGGCAAAAGGGAGTAAGAAAAACGAACTAAAATACTCCATCGTACACGTACACATATACTCTTATCCCTTTCTACTTTAGTATAAAATACTAATGGTATTAGATGAATAAAACAATTTAGAAACACATATTCCCATTTCAACACTATACGTGTACACGTATACTCTTCCACCACTATTTTAAAACCATCATCAATTATTAAAGTAATATATATATATATATATATATATATATATATATATATATATATATATATATATATATATATATATATATACACGTGTACACGTATAGTGTTGAAATGGGAATATGTGTTTCTAAATTGTTTTATTCATCTAAATTAGTTTAATTCGCGGTCCCTTTGTATTTTATTTAAATTGTGCAACCACAATTTATTTATCATGGACTGAGTTTTTATATCACTTATTCAATTTTTTCGATCCAACTCGCAGATTGAGGCCAATATATTTATTCCTCACGGAAAGGAATTATTTTAAATCCGCTCAGTAATTTATTTCGCAAATCCCCAGTCTAGCCACAATTCCACTCAACAATTAATTCACGGACTTCGCAATATTAATAGCATTAAATGCAAGTACTTTAGGGTTCAAAAATTAGGTTTAGAAAAACGGGGCGTTACATCCTACCAACCTTAACAGAAATTTCGTCCCGAAATTTGTTACCCTCAAGTAAAGAGTTCTGGGTACAATTCCATCATCTTGACCTCATTCTCTCACGTGGCTTCTCCATGCCCATGATTTTTCCAAAGTACTTCGACACAAGCAACATGTTTATTTCTCACATTCTGGATCTTTCGGTCCAAAATAGATTGGGGTCTCACCTCGTAGCTCAAGTCTGGATTCAAGGCGACTTCTTCGTATTGGATCACGTGTTTCGGGTCGAACACGTATTTCCGTAACTGTGACACATGGAAAACGGTGTGCAAATTCCCAAGGTTTGGTGATAGCGTCAATCGGTATGCAAAAGGGCCCACTCCTTCAAGAATTTCGTAAGGCCCAATAAATCACGGCTTCAATTTGCCCTTGACGCCAAAACGTGTTGTCCCTTTTGACGAGGATACCTTCAGGAAAACTTTATCGCCAGCTTGGAGTTGTAGGGCAGTTCGTCGGACATTCGCGTATGGTTTCTGTCTGTCTTGAACTTCTTTTATCCTTTCACGAATTTGCCAAACGATTCCCACCATCTCTTCAACTGCTTCGGGTCCAAGTATTCTTCTCTCGCCAACTTTGTCCCAGTAGAGTGGCGATCTACACTTTTTCCCGTAATGCCTCATACGGCACCATGTTTATCGTTGTATGAAAACTGTTGTTGTAGGTGAACTCAATCAATGGTAGTGCTACCTCCCAGCTTCCTCCTCGGTTGAGTACCACGGCTCTCAACATATCCTCGAGAGTTTGGCTCGTTCTTTCGGACTGCTCATCGGTTTGCGGGTGAAACGTTGTGCTGAAGTTCAATTTAGTTCCAAGCTCTTTCTGTAGACTTATCCAAAATCTTGAGGTGAATTTTAAGTGCGCACTCTTGGTAAGTCGATCTATAATTACCCAATTAGTGGTGTTTCCTCTCAGAGTCCTCGACAATCCCGTCACGAAATCCATGGCGATGTGCTCCCATTTCCACTCAGGGATCTCCAGTGATTGTAACTTCCCATACGGTCGTTGATGTAGAGCCTTCACTTACTGGCAGACTAAACATCTCTCAACAAATGACGTTATATCCCTCTTCATACCATTCCATCAAAAGGACTTCTTCAGATCTTGATACATTTTCGTATTCCTAGGTTGGCGGTGTAAGGAGTCTCATGTGCTTCACTCATAACTTCGTTTTTGAGTTCCTCGTTATTCGGTATGCATAGTCTTCCTTCGAAAGTAAGGGCATTGTCACCTTCTTCGCTAAAATTCCCAGATTCGCCAGTTCGCACCTCTACACGAATCTCCTCTAATTTCGCATACATCCGTTGTGCTTCAATAACTCTCTACCTTAGATCAGGTTCAACAACTAAGGTGGCTTTTCGGGCTTCCACTGTTCCAAGTGCCCTCACCACTTCCAAACGCATCTTGCTGAACTCGCGAATCAGGCTTTCCTCTTTGGTGAGAAAAGTAGCCAGTTGGGAATGGTCCTTCCGGTTCAAAGCATCCGCCACTACATTTGCTTTGCCGGGGTGGTAGTTGATGCCACAATCATAGTCTTTCACCAACTCGAGTCATCTTCGTTGCCGCATGTTCAAATCTTTCTGCTCGAAGAAATACTTTAGGCTTTTGTGGTCCGTAAAGATCTCACATCGAACTCCGTAGAGATGATGTCTCCAAATCTTTAAGGCGTGTACTACCGCTGCTAACTCCAAGTCGTGGGTTGGATAGTTCAACTCGTGTGGCCTCAATTGTCGTGACGCGTAAGCAATCACTTTGCTGTTTTGCATCAACACACATCCAAGTCCCACCTTCGAAGCTTTAGTGTATACCACGTAGTTCACTCCAGGCCCTGGCTCGGCTAGAATCGGTGCACTAGTTAGCTTCTCCTTCAACAATTAGAAACTTGCCTCACACTTCTCCCCAGTCTAGCCACAATTCCACTCAACAATTAATTCATGGACTTTGCAATATTAATAGCATTAAATGCAAGTACTTTAGGGTTCAAAAATTAGGTTTAGAAAAACGGGGCGTTACAGTCCTCGCTTCTGGTCCTAACCTATATAGTTCAATTCATATTTAACATGTTAATCAAGTCAATCCATATTTAACTCATTCATAAAGTCAAAAGGAGATTAATTAACCATTAATTATTAACTACTCTAGTTTCAATTCCGTTGTGTTTAGATCGTGCATTTTGTGTTTGGAACCTGAGTTTGGATATTTCCACCGCCGATCCTTTATGAAATGGAGTTTTTAGTTCTTGCTGTGTTAGATCTGTGGATTTCAATTATGATGACCCTGATGCGTTTAGTTTCAGCTCTCTTTTTGTTTTCACGTTGGTAGTTTTGTGCTTTCAGCTAGTTGGGTGCATGAAAATAGAGTAGATTATCTAGATCTGTCTTATTTACGTTGGATCTCATACGGATCTGTGTTGAGTCTGTTTTATTTCATGTTAATGTTCATGCTCTGTTCAAATATGTTGTTTGATGTTCGCTTTTAGTTTCTTGGAGAAGAAGAAGATGGTAGTTAGTTAAACTGCATGTTTCTGTCACCTTTTCTAGTTTTCATAGCTTTTTGGAGTGCGCGCATTTGTGTCAGTGGTCCCAACATGCTTTTTGCTTTTCGCTTTATCAGTCTAGTTGATCAGTTGGTTATTTACTTCCATCATGTTCTTATTTAACTTGATAAGTTTAGTTTTATAAGTTGAGTCGTTTATTTTCTTAGGTAAATCTTAACCCCCAAAAGCGTGGCAGCAGCCAAAACCCCCCAAAATGTCTCAATCTCAATTCCATTCGCAACCATTCCTGTGCGATTCGACCCGTACTTCCCTCTACTAAGACGATAGTAGTGCGGGTTAAGGTCTTGAAAGACATCCCAAATTTCAATCTGGAGCACAAACAGCCATCAGTAGCTGTGCTTAGCTTGAGCCATCCGTTCTTAGACTTGACCAAGCGGTATATGCTATACGTGTTTAATTTTGATTGTGTTTCAGAGGGTTATAAAGGATTAGCTTAAAAGGCAGGCTTTTCAAATGGCGTCGTTGCCGGGGATGGATGACGTTTTATGTGCTTGTGTTTGAGACACTAGTGTAAATAGTTTATTTACTTTGTTATTTCTTATTTCTTGTAGTTGCTGTACCTGGGCCCGAATCGTGGACGCTGGAACAATACCGGGAACTGGAGAGACTCCGAGGGAAATTGGAAGATAAGAACAGCATTCGTTCCCGTTGTCACCAGGTCCGGGTTGAACACAGGAGGTCCATCATTTTCTACCTCTGAAGGGGAGGAAGATATACCCCCATTTGTTACGCCGCTAAAGGCTAGATGTTTTTAGTTTTTAACTTTTCTTTACTTTTGGTGTTGGTTTGGGTGAGTTTTGTTCTTGTGGTTTGTGAGGCTTATTTCTCTTTGTTTACCTAGCTTGAGCATTTTTCTTTTCATCAAAAATAAAATAAAATTAAGAACAGCTATTGAAATTTGATCAATATCTTATTTTAATGCAAATAAAATGTCAACCATCACATTGCATCCTTTTAGGAGTTATCAATTGGCGGCGCATGCCCAGGCCTTTCTAGACTCAGGCCCATGACTAAAGTAGGCTAGATTGGGCTGCATTTTCTTTCTATAAGTTTAGACTCAACCTAGCTCAAGCTAGGTTGGGTAACCTATAAATTAAATTATTGTTTTATCAGTTTTTTTTTAATGTATTTTTGAATGTTTTTTTAATAAATTGTAGTACTCTAAATTAAAAAAAAAATTTATGTGAGAATTAAATCATCTATATTCCTATAATTTTCTAATTTTAATTGTATTTCGTATATATTTATTAGATAATTTTTTAATCACGTTAAATATTACTCCCTTCGTCCCATAAGAATAGACACTTTTGGTACGACATAGGTTGATGCAAAATTGGTAAAATATGAGAAACATTGAGAGAGAAAGTGATGGAACAATAAAGTCACCAAATATAGAAGTGGACTATTTATATGAGATAGATGGAACATTAAATATGTCTATTCAAATTTATCTTCCTATAATTATTTGAAAAAAAAAATCAATTGCAAAGAGATTTTGAATAATATATAAATAATTTGAGTGAATAAAATTTAAAAAATATTAAAATTAAAGTACAAATAATTAAAATAGTAGTATTAGTAGTAGTAGTAGTAGTAGTAGTAGTATAGAGTTAGTTGTTGTGGGTAATATTTGAGTCTGTATTGGATTGGATTAGGTTAGTTTGGTCCGTACTATGTTACCAAGTATTCATGCTTACCCATCCCTACTAAATGAGCTTTTTAATGAATAATTAAACCGCCAACTGTTTGGTTTCCAAGATAAAATAATAACAAAATATAACCTAGGACTGAGTTGTGAGATTATTTTAGTCGTAGGGGTTAGCTATGACTAATTATCTCATGATCCATCTATGATTGAGTTATGAGGTTGAATCTCATGAACCAAACACACTACAAATTTAATCTCGGATACAATCTTGCAAACCGAACAGAGCATAACCACAACCAAGATCTATAAATAGCCCTATAAAATGGAAACTATACCATAACCAGAACCAAGCTGATTTGAGTTTTCCTACAAGAAGAGAGCTACCTAGGTTTTTATTCATAAAATTGAGTTGTGTAAGCATGAAGCTCCCTTTGATTGATTTGAGCAACCTAGGAGAAAATGATTCTCCAAGGTGGGAATCAACCAAAACCCAAATTCGAGAAGCCCTTCAAGAATATGAGTGTTTTGAAGCTACATTCAATAACATTATTCCTCTTGAGTTGAGGAAATAATGTTATTGAATGTAGCTTCAAAACACCCATGTGCGCCGCCAATCGACAACTCCTAAAAGGAGGTAATGTGATGGTTGACATTTTAGTTGCATTAAAATAAGATATTGAACAAATTTCAATAGTTGTTCTTATTTAATTTTTGATAAAAAGAAAAATCTATGATTTGAACGGTGGTGTCTTTGCTTGCTGTATTAGAGGCTGGATAACTGATCAACTAATTTTCCAATTAAATAAAAATATAGTATTATTCTTGGGTTCAACTTGCATGTGCCCGTGTAATTTTCATCTCATGTGGTCCAATGTAGAATTTTGCAGCTTAAATGGTGGTGTTGTGATTCCATTGATTGTGGCATCAATATTGGAACATTATAATTTGTGATCAAATTGTTTTATGATTAATTGTTTCATGTTTATAATGTTTCTAATTTCATTTAACTAATTTATTGTCCCATATATATCAATGTTAAAAAATATCTTAATCCATGTATCCATATATATGGGTGTGATACTAGTTTAAAAGTTAAAATAGAGTTATACATATAGGAGAAGGTTTTTCAAATTAATTGTTCCATCTGTCTCATCTATACATATATAAAAGGCGAGTTTTGACCTTAATTTTGAATATTTATAGAGTTTTGGGTATGAATTTGAATATTTATAAGTTTTGTGCTTACATTTTTTTTTCTCCGTTAAAATACCTTTAAATGATGTAATTTATTGATTTATACTAATGTGGTATCTAATTAAATCAATGACCTAGAAATTATGTAACCGATGTAAATATATTGAGTATTTGAATGTGGGTGGTAGTGTCAAAACATCACCCACGATCACTCAACAAATTTAATGTGATTTATATTAATGATAAAAATATATTTAAATGTGGGTTGCAATTACAAAACGTACCCACAACTACTCAACAAATTTAATGTGATTTACACTAATGATATGTTTTGGAAAATAAATTACAATGAATCCTTTCAATGAAAAGAGAAATTTCGGCGTTTATATATTGGCTTTCAATACTGAAATCTGAGCTAGATTCAAACATGGCAAAAAGCTGGATAATAACCGTCTCCACGATGCAATTTTCTTGCACCGATGATGTTCTTACTAATGTCAAAATATGTGAATCCTCTTCTATTGGAATATTATTTTTCTGCATTTCGTAATTGTTTTTGCTCCTCTGTATTCCATGCTCTAAGGAATGGTTGAGATTTTAGAGGAATTTTAATATGTTGTCACGACCACAACTCCCTAGTACTAGTGACTGTAGTTATTTCGCGACTAAACACAAATTAATAAGTCATGGAGCAACGTAAGTGAAAAAGCAACTCAAAATAATGGTTTCAAAGGCGAATGGGTATATAGTCAAAATGAAATCAGAGTATCGACTAAGTTCATAAATCTCTCGAACATAATTCTACTTTGCAGCGGAAGAGTCCAAGACAAAATAATATGTATGAAGACATACTACTTTGGGCTACCTACTACTTATTAATAGTCTTTTCCCAACCCCTTCGCCTCCTCGTCCACGCTCAACCTGCACGTTAGAAAAGAAACATGCAGGGCTGAGTATTTGATATACTCAGTGGGCACAGTGCCAAAATAATTTCCATTTAGTTTGTCAACCACAGTTGAGTGATCACGGGGTTTTTATTAAAAAGGCCCGAGTCACTAAATTCCTTTCATTTCATAAATTCTATTGCGTAATCACATAACTTAAATACCATATCTGATATTGATGTGAACCGGGAATGTGGCCACATTCCACGACGGTCACTGGACCAGCCAACTCCTATGTTAGCTCACGGTCCCCTCATGTGTACACTAGTCCGAGTAGGGTTTGCGGCTCTACTGGGACCCGAATTCGATTTAACTTAATTGGCACAACCAAGCAGATAGGTAATCATAAAAGCAAAACATGGCATGACAAACATACTTGAGAAAAGATTCACATTTTCATACTAAAATCATGTTTTGTAAAGAATGCCCACCTCAAAGGCTATCTCTTAGCCCACAAACTCCTTGACTTGATTTTAGATGACGCGCGAAGACGCCCTTTTAGTAACATACAAATAATACTCAATTAGGCTTAAGGAGCCAATTGAACTCAAACGTGAATGCATCCTAAGTGCGTGATCATTTTATTCTTTTTCTTTACTTCCTTCATTCATAAAAGTCTTTGAGCGTTACCTCCTATGTAAAATTGTTTAAGCATAGAAATTTTCCGAAGTCTATTCATCTGCTCGGAATTAATTAGCGTACCACTTCTTAACATCAAATATTTGAGCAACTTAGAGGAGGCCATGATTTAATTTAAATTCTTAACACATACTTCCAATTTTCTTTAAAGGCCCAACTGATACTTCCTCAAATTAATTCCTTTTGGCCCAAGGTGTAAATGGAAATGGCCCAATTCCTTAGGGCATCGACAATGGTTTTCGCTCAGCCATAGCTCAGCCATAGCCTAGTCACAAACTCCTCCTGCCACATCATCAGCACTAAAAATCCTCCTGCCACATCATCAGGACAAGCAAATAGCCCAGCCATAGCCTAGCAATAGCCTATCCACATCACTCGTAATTATAAAAAACAAATAATTAACAATCACACAAAATACGGAATTAAATTTACGACACTGATACGGGAAAATTCAATAATATTATTAAATTAAAAAAAGTACATTAATTAAAAAAAATTACAACATAAAATTCTTGAAAAATTTTAAAAACACAATTAAAAATCCTAAAAAATGAAAATTGCATAATTTAATTTCTTCCGCCCAATCTCTCTAAATTCAAAATGTCAAAGCTCAAAGAAGCAGAAGGAAGAGTTGTCTAACGACGATCATGTGCGTCTACCGGGGGTTCGGGGGCAGCGGCCCCGGATAGCGGGGTCCAAGGGGCGCCAGCTCCCTAAAATTACCGTTTTTTAATTTTTAATTTTTAATTTTAATTTTTATTTAAATTAAAAAAAGTAAATTAAAAAAAAAACAAAAATCCGCTGGCCGATCGCTCGCCGATCCGGGGCCTGCAATGGCGGCGAGCGCATCGGCCAGCGCCTGGAAATCGGCGTGGGCTCGCCGATTTTTTCGCCGAAATGGCGCTCGCCGGTTACAATGGTTCGGCGAGCGGACCCCCGGGGCTAGCCGGCCCGCTCGCCGCCATTGTGGATACCCTTATTCCAAAACTAAAATCGGTCAACTCTTTTCCCCTTTCTTCCTTCTCATTTTCAAAATCCCCAATTTAGCTAGGAACCCTAGCTCTCTTTCTCTCCCTCATTCTCGGCTCCTCTTGGCGGCGTAACATTGCCGCCTCCGTCGCTCACGGCTCACGGCGCCACCACCAGCCGCCGTTTCCTCTGACGACGTCACGACGGAGCTCTTTGTCTCCCGTCGCGCATCGCCGGACGACCTCCCTCTAAGCTAAGTCTTTTATCCTATCTTATTTCAATTAGGCTTCACGGGCAGTAGCTATGGAGGCTCTCTATTTTGGTGTTGGGAGTATTTAAATTCTATAAAAGCATGTTCTTATTCTAAAATCTATCACGTCACAAAATTAAAACTTGACAGTAGTTTTGTTAAGATGGAGTTCTGGTGTTCTCTGTGAAGAAATCATGGTTGTGGGTTTATAACTATGTGATGACATGGAGCAGATTTGAGACTTTGGGTGAGGAGTGTGTTACCTCTTGAAAATGACAGTAGCTTGAATTTCTAGTTTCCAAAATCCTCAAAGTTCACTCCCTGGGAAGAAAGAAGAAAATGTTACCTATGGGTTGGGAGCTGTCTGCAAGAACTCTGCAGAAACTCTACTCCAAGCTCTCACACTCTCAAACTTGCTATTGTGGCTGAAATTTCAAATTGTGTGGGGGGTGTCTAACGGTGGTATGGAGAGGGTTTTATAGGCAAGAAAGATGTACGTAGAAGAATTAAATGGGCTGTCCAGCCTCTTTGTTTTAATTTTGCTGAAAATCCCTTGTTGGTGATCCTCACCACCCTTTCAATTATTTCATTCGTCTCTTTCTTGGAGCATAAGTACTCCCTTCATTAAGGTTACTTGTTTGGATGTGCAGGGAGAGCAGGTGGCTGTTAGGAACAGGTACTGCAGGGCTGACCTTGCCATTTTCTAACTCTCTCTTCACTAAGGTATTGTTGTTTCATCTCTCCAAAAGGGTGTTCCTTTAATTCCTCTTGTCTTTAGGTATTTAATGTTTTGTTTGCACTTTGCATATGGTACAAAAGTGGTGCAGCGGCTGTTTGAGGGAGGGAGAATGCAGGAAAGAGGCAAGTTCTTGGTCTACCATGCTAAAAGAAGTTTGCCCCCTTTCTTAAATAAAAACTTCATTAACCATTCTTGTTTCTTAGCTAATTTAAAGATGTTTGAATCACTTTGTAGGTGGGCAAAACCTGGGCTGCCGCGTTGTTTCCGGGCTTGGCCCACTGCCCTCGGCCCGACGGATTGCTCAAAAACGAGCCGTGATTTCGGGCCTGAAGGAGAGGCCCGAAGTGCCATTAAAATTCTTATATTTCGTTTCCTTTCTTCGTGTAATTAGTTGATAGCTTATTGTGTATGTAAAAGACATTCAAACTCCTTTGGTTCGAAATAAACTCTTGTTTTCTCTTCTATAAATTATCATCGAAGTCGTTTTAGTTTGTTCGATTATTCCTTACATTTTGCGTTTTCGCGAACTAACCACATCAAGCATAACTAAGGAAGGTAATGAATTCCATTCAAACATGACTCAAGAGAATGAACATCCTCTAGTTTGTCATTAAACATTAACGGAAAGGATAATGATATGGTGGGTACCTTCCACGGGGCTTGCAGATATAATTGTCTCTCCTTGCAACGAATCGTCGCAAAATTCGTGGTTAATCAAACATTCCTAGAATTACGTCGATATCCCTCATCGCCATAACTTGCAAATCGTGTGCGACTAACTTAAGTTCTCCCATAACGATTTCTATTAACTCTCATTGTTTTTTCTTCCAACTCCCACATAATTTTCTAATATTCATGGTATTATCACACATTTCTTTTCTCGATCGTATCGTCGTCCCGTGGCTCTTTCTCGTCACCTTTCATATGTTCTCTCTTGTTGACGATATTTATTTTGTGCAATAAACTCTATGAAGGGGCTTGTACTTCCTCTGCAATTTCCTCGCGCGATGGTGACCTTAAATACATCTTCTCATATTCTTTTACTCGCTTATCGTTCGATCGATCATTCACTCATATATGTATCTCGTCGGTTATGTCGACTCTTCGGGTCGGTGTGTCATTTTTGAGCATGTCTGACTATAGAAACTTTTTCCTTGTGTAAATCCGAGTCGACTACTGCATTTTCTACCGTCTAGTATCAAGGATTCGAAATTTGACCCAACAGTCTTACTTGGATATGAATAGATTTCAAATTGTTGCAACATTGCTAAGGATGTCTTTAGTCGGGAAGGCTCCAAAATTAATCAAGGAAACAAGAACAACAATGCAATGATTGAGTTTCATTGGATTCAACCCGTCCAATCTGAGAATTAAATGGTTTAGAGGTATCAAATAAAACCCATAGAGATTTGAGAATTTACTTCTGATGAGAGTTCGAAAGAACATGAGATAGGTCATGGAAACAGGATGAAACTGCAAAAATTCTCAAATTCCATAGCCGACTGCTAGATCACAATTTGCAAAAATTCCGGACAGCAATGAATGGTATCGTTCAAACATGTCAAGGCCTAAAATAATCAGTCGCGGCAGGATTTAGATACATAGACAAATGTCATGAAGTAGTACAAATGATGGTTCAACAACATCATGTTATTGGAAAAAGATGAAATCACATCAATGGGTTCGCGGGTTTGTTAAAGACAACTCAAAGTGAATGGAACTTTTCCGAAATTTAACACCATCAACCCGTTAAGGAAGAAGAGAACGGGATAGCCTTAACTTGGTGTTGCAGAAAGAAAAAAAAATCATTGAGTATGAAACAATATATGTAGTGAAACCGAGCTAAAAAGAATTTCACTTCTGCAAGAAAGAACTTGTCACCTACATGGTTACAAAATAAAGAGGTAAACCATTAGTTCCAATAATAATATTCCATTCTTTGAAGAAAACATGTATGGAGGTGTGATCATACTGAAGGTCATAACTGCAAACAACCTTAGGAATGAAGTTCAAGGACGGAAGTTCATAAGGTCAAAATATTGTCCTTATGAATGATGAATCAAAGGAGACTACTCAATCAAGCTATCCAACGTTACAAAGGCAAACACAAACTTTCGAGACAAGTGAGTCATGACTCGATATAGGGAAAAAAAAATAATGGGCATTACTTGGAAATTAGGAGTCAACCAAGGTGTTTAAATAGACAAGGCTCACGTTTATTCAAAACGTCCCGTAGAGAACTGAGAATCCAAGTAAGTACTGTTGATTTAAAATCGCTCATTCTAGCTACGAGGGTCGCACTCCCTCGCACATTTTTCGCGAGTCTGAACATGGTAACATCGTTCTATGAAATCGTGGATTCCAAGTTGAGATTCATCGTATCGTCGAATTTCCTAACCTTTTTTTCTTGATGGTCGCATTCTCAAAGTCGTCTTGCCATGCCACGTAGTTTTTGAAAAGCGTTGCCATTGTACACGTGGTCTTAAGGTGTCGTAAACATCGTCGTATATGTGTCGCATCGCCACTTTGGCATGGTATACAAGACTGCATAGTTTTATTAGATCTTAGGTATGATCTCACCATTGTGAGGATACACCAAAGTTTGAAATATATACTTTCATTGGTTTTATCACTCAGGAAAGTGATATTGCAGTTGTCAACTTACAACTAAGTTCTAGCACATTCAGTCTGGCCTACTTCTTAGGCACTCTATAATCTCTAGCATAGCTTGAAGTCTCGTACTTCAACGTACATTTGATCATTACCTAACTCAAGCTTCATATTGCTCCTACGTTCGCAACAAGGTTCAAAAGTTCCACATTTCACGTTAATAGTGGTTCTATACAATACCTCGTACTTCATCGGTCATGAATTTTCACCACATAAAAGTCATCCATATATTGCACAATCAACACATTTATTCGTATAAATCATTTGGTGTTCCATAGCATAACAAACATCGTACATATATGTGAATAGCAACACTCAGTCAATCAATAATCCATGGAATCGCATTTCATAAATCATGCAGTTCATGCTCATCTGTATCACAATCATAACTCGCAACTACACGCGTATCATGCTTTGCATTTCACAGTTTCATAGTCTTGAAATTTTTAGCATAATTTTTTTTTGTCGTTCATGGAAGCAACATGTATTTTCTTCAAGTAAAAAGAAAATTTGTAGTTTCGTGGACGTAATAGCAAATCTCAACATCAACCAATACAAGTTCACAATCATACTTCACGTTTCACAATTCATGTAATGTCAATCATTTAGAATTTCATCTATCCAAACTCATAGAAGTCCAATCACATATTCGCCGATTTTACTTATCGGGTGTGCACAACAGTATTCATCATTTTTGGCATAGTCGTATTAAACAATTTCATATCCATGTACTTTCATCATCCCACACTTTAAACAACATTTTCAAATACGTCATATTATCTTTGATTCCCATCGAAATAATTTCATTATCGACCTGAGATTTTAAGTACTGCTTTCCCTTTGTTATCACATTTCACGCACGAGTTATCACCTTTAGATAACATGTGTATCATAAATCATTTCTCAATTATCGACTCAAAAACATGCATGTCCTAACGTTCCTTCCATCGTCTCTTTAATTTACCCAACCCCAATCGTTCATCAACACAAGACAAATACACCATAGTTTACATCAACAGATAACACATCACTTCATCATAGAATGGTCCTTAGACACTTATATAAATCATGTATATCATTTCACATAACAACATAGTTGTTTTTTTTTTGTAAGGATAGAAATCTGGCAGCACTGCGATATTATTTTGTAAAAATTATTAAAAATTCACCCGACTTTTGTTGGGGCTAAAATTTTACCACAATGCAGTAGACTCATCAAATAAATTCCAGTTAAAAATTCATGTCAAAATAACCTTTTTAGGTCGGTCAAATTGAAAACGTAACCTACTGGTCGAGAAAACACTTTTCTGGCAGAATTGCGCAGTCAACTTCAAAAATTCACCGTAAATTCATCGTTTGTCCAAATGAGTTGAAATTCGCACACAACACAGAAGACATCATGAAGTTTAATCAGAAAAAAGAATTGAATCAAAAGGAGTTCATTTGGTTGGTCAAAAACATGTCGGAATCTACTGTCCGAATCATGGCGAACTCGCTCGAAACATGCTTTTCAGTATACTAAACCTAACAGATCAACGCTATACCATTTAATTTTGCAGAATTAAATGTCTCGTCACATTCGTCAAACTTCGTTGACCGGACATCTTAAATACAAGATTCCAACAATCCCCCACGAGTGGGAATAGCCAAATGCATATGCATGCAGACACAAGCTCAACCCTCATGAGGTATATAAGCATAAGGATATGTATTTTTTGGCCTTGAACCATCCATAGTTCGCACCATCGGATACACATGTGGACTAGTAGCGCGATGCTTTGAACTATTCCTCCACGGCGTGCACCGAAACAAAGGTGTTAACACTTAAACACCTCAACCTCATCCGTTCTCACGTTTTGTGTCCATTGCGGTCTTGGACACCACTTTGGATTCATAAGTGCGTTTCATGAAGCGACCACACTTCACTTGTATATAGGTGATTCCTACTAGAGTAACTTGCCTTACTCGGTCTCCTTTGAGCCTCTTATGATATTTATGTACTAGTGTTCTACATAGTTTCTTTTTTACATTAATTTTTGTTGAATATTGTTTGTGTTTATTTGCAAACATCAATTGGGGTGCCTTATA
This sequence comes from Salvia splendens, assembly GCF_004379255.2. NCBI lineage: Eukaryota > Viridiplantae > Streptophyta > Magnoliopsida > Lamiales > Lamiaceae > Salvia > Salvia splendens. Next base: position 34,539,871 of record NC_056046.1, read on the forward strand.
TTTCAAGCTTTCATCTAACATTACTTAAAAAATTGTGCATTAAGACAAATTATTTCCTTCTTGTTTGTACTATTGTATATGTAAAGATATACAGCTATACTGTGAGAAACTGTCTGAACTGGACAAGATTGTGAGGAGGATGGTGGTGGAGAGTCTTGGACTGGAAAAATACATAGATGAACACTTCGACTCCTCGGATTACGTCTATCGTTTCTAGAAGTACGAGGCACCTCGAACGCCTCACTCAAAGCTCGGATTAATTTCCCATAAAGACAAGAACATCTTGTCCACATTGCATCAGATCAATCATGTTAACGGTTTGCAGATTCTTACCAAAGATGGCAAAACTTGGATCCCTGTAGATCCACCATCACTCAGTTCATTCGTTGTCATAGTCGGGAACTCTCTCCATGTATGTTACTACTATCCTCATTTACAAAATATAACGTACTCAAAACATGTAATTTCTTCATTTCACTAATTTCTCATTAAAATGCACGTAAGCTACTGTTGAGACTATTTTTTCATGAATGGAGATCATAATTTTTTTATAATTTTTCGGCCTTTTCATTTGTAATGAATCTCGTATTTTACTTCACCGATACGCGTCATTTATAGGCATGGACAAACGGGTGACTGCATGCTGCAAGCTACAGGGTGGTGGTGAGCGGGGATGAAGCTCGATACTCTATCGGATTGTTTTCGGCTCCGAAAGAAGGGGGCGTGATTAAGACTCCAGAAGAGTTGGTGGATGAAGGTCACCCTTTGCTCTACAAGCCTTTTGATTACTATAAGTTTGTTGATTTTACTAGCACAGATGTTGGTAGGGCTTCGCCGGATCCTCTCAAGGAATATTGTGGAGCCTAAATTCCATGATTATCAACTTATATGTCTGCTTGTTTGGGTGTTTAATTTCTTGTTAATTTACTGCTATAATAATAGAAGCTTCTGATGCTTCAAATAAATGTGATAGATAAGCTCATTTCCGGATTTTCTTTGTTGGTTCTTTACCGGATCGCGAAAGAAGAGTCGAACCACATATTAAATAGATAGTATATATTTCTGTCTAGTTGTAATAGTTGTTGCAATACTCCAATTCGATCCTTAAATTTAGTCACGGATCGAGAAATGTTTTCTGGAGGGGCGGAATTTCTTTACCTTATGTACGTCTGTTGATATCTTCTCTAACTCGACCTGCTACCATCAAATCTGAATACGATCCAAACCCGTTAACGATACGATATAATATGGGTTGACACGACAGGCGATGACCTGAACCCAATATTACACGATTAAACTTAATTTAAACTTGATTTACATGATAAAAATCAATTTTCCAAGATTTAATCCAGACCAAGTTTATTATTCAATTTGCAGGCCCAAACTTAATCAAAACTTCAGCCCAACTCATAACTAGTATAGTCCAACCCAAATACCTATTAAATATAAATGCCACAAGACTTAGTTGAAACTAATAGAAGTAAGTAAAAATCCAGCTCAATGAATTCGAATGAAGCATGTGTTAAATTATTTCAAAACCTATTGCGAGTAAGTAAAAACATACTATAGTTCCAAGGTACTTAATGCACTTTTTATTAGCACTAAAAATACCTGCAAGTATATATGGTAGATCTAGTATAGCTAAAGGTCAGTACCGGAATATCGAACACGGGGAATATAATTGCAACTAACTAACATGTACTAAGCATCATATACTATCTAGAGATCCAAGAGTTTTGGGTTTAAATAATTAAAACAAATAAATTAAGCAAGTAAATTAGGCAAATAAACAACTAATTGCAAATAAATCACAAAGATAAATAAATGAGAGATAAGGGAATTCCAGGGATGTGCGTTCACAGTTATGGTTATACAAATTCCAACTACAACACCCTAGCACAATACTTCAGTAGTACGAGTCACCTAAGTTTTGACCATACGACATAAGCGTAGATTACTAACACTAGGGTTCTCAATCATAGATCCGTAACTCATAAAAGTTATTAAGACCCTTGAAAAGTCCACACTCTCAATTAACAGTGTCGTTTTAAGTTAAGTTAATTGCAGTGTCTACTAAGTGGGCCTAACTCGCCAACCTCCTCTCACGATTATGTATCAAGTTATATTAATTGATAATAGAATGTGTCACTCAAACGTGAAACATTATCCTACAAATTAGGGAAGAAACAAAGTAAAAACAAAACGGATATTAAATAGCAAAACAGAATTGTATAACCAAAGTCGTTACTAACACATCCCTAGAATCCTATGAGTTTAGTTATACATGATAGAATAAGCTAAAAACATAGATTGTAGGGAAGTCATAAAGAAAATAAAAGCCAAAGGTTAAATCCTTGTAGCCTTGAGCTTCTCTTGATTCCTTCATCAACCCCTTGCACTATGAAGTACTCTCAAATTTAAGCTCTGGAATTATTCGGGAAAAAGAAGATCTAGATGAAGAATTAGGGTTGGAGGAGGAGTCATGAAGGCTACCCTTTTGGGGCTATGAATTGGTGAATATTATGAATTAGGTTATGAGGTATATATAGGCTTGAAAAGGATTAAACTTGGTAAAAAGTTTCCTAGCAATAGAAAATATGGAATTTTCTTGCCCCATAGGTTAAGGAAACGATTTGGCTTCACAAGGTAATGTCTTCTTTCCTTCATTGAATTTCCGCCTTAAATTCTACACGTGACAGCTTTGTGTGAGTTTGGTAGAATTGCCATAACTTTCTCCACATAACTTCTATTGAGATAATGAAGGTACCAACTCGAAGCTCTTTCAAAGACGAAGAAAATGGTATGTACAACGGTCTGATCGGGCTTCAGAATCGCTAGAAAATTGAGTTTGAACAGAGGTTGTCGTGTGCGAACATGCCCAGCGGGCACGGCGAGGGTCCAGCGGGGTGCTGGAGAGAGTCAGAATGTTCTGGAGTGATTTTCAGCTCCAGCGATCTGCTGGGTTGCCTTCTGCTCCAGCTTCCGAACTTTGACGTTTTTATGCTCTTTTTAGTTCTATTTTGCACATTTCTCACAAAACACGTCAAAATACCAAAACAGATAAAATTATCAAATAATGGACATGTAATCCAATTTTGACACTCAAAACGGACCACAAAGTGGCCTTAAAATAGTGCAAAATCCGAGCGTATCATACACCCAAACTTGAATATTTGTTTGTCCTCAAACAAAATAAGAAAGAAACATAAATAGACGTCATAATTGCCTCAAATTATGGAAAAGATAGGTTAAGCATGAATTAACACAATCAAATCAAGCAAGGCTTATTAGTGCACTTTCATTACTAACTAGTGGAACACCTTAAATTCATGCACTCACATGTGGTAAACTTCCAAAGATGGGAAGTGTATTTATCTCTCACTCTCAAAGTGTATACGGCAATGTGTATAAGCACTCAAATCATGCATCATGTAAAATTTACCATAGGCTTGCTCAAAGTCTAATTCCTTCTCTACTAGATGTGAATAAGCATCAAAAGTCCGAAAGGTCTTTATTTTTTATTGTAATGTAGACTCTTTGGTAGGTGATGAATATTTAGCTAAAAAGTGACTTTAAAAACAAAAATATCCACTCTTCTAAAACTCCTAGACACTTTTAATACTAATTTTTCTGCTTCAACTTACTTTCCAAACCTTTGATTTTTCTATCTTTTCTTCACAACCTTTTTTTTTCATAAGCACCGTTTCTAGATCAAGCACACATTTTTGCAATTTTCTGTTTCACAACTTGCACACTTTTACAATTAAGCACACTACTTTTTATATTTTTCCTCCTTATCTCTCCAATTCTTTAACAAAAGTTAATAAAAACTATACTAACCCAAGGAATTATCCCCATTTATTTGGCTTTCAAAGAATACGCTTAAAGGCTCAAAAGTTGGCTGCAAAGGGAAAATTTTTGAGAGGGTCGAAAATTTGGGAATAAAACTATTTAAGAAAAGATGGCTTAACATCCTCCTTCATCAAATTAAATACTATGTAAACTTAGGTAGATTAAGAGCAAGTTTTAGAAACATATACATGCATGCAGATAAATCATACAAGAAATAATTTAGGCTCAAATCTCACAAGGTGTAAGCATGATTCAAGGCAAACAAGCAATTCACTAATTATGCACCTTTTCACCAAACCATCAAATCAAAACATCAAGCCATACTTAATCAAAGATGAAAAGTACTTTAAATCATTGGAAACTCGATCTAATGTGTCCCTAAACATGCGTATTTCTAAGTTCTTCATGCTATGTTTTAAAACAAAAACTTAAACTAAAAACCTAAAAACTAAAGTAAAAACCTAAACTCACGGTCCACCACTTCATCGCCCCAAATTTATTTACAACAAAGTGTAAAGTAAGTTTGTAGAGTCGGTAGGGACATAAGTAAACTACTAAAAAGAAAACATACCTTGAATTTTTCGCGTAGTGGCTGGACAGGGCAAAAATTCGAAAAATTCAAAAAATTGCGGCTAGAAAACTGTATTTGGGCAGAGGTCGCTGGGGGCCCTCTAGCGGTCGCTGGTGACGAGTCAGAACGTTTCTAGCGAGTGTCCAGCGGGCCGCTACGCGCGCTACAGCGGTCGATGGGGAGAGTCCAAAACCTGCGAAAATTTCAATAACAAAAAAATGAAAATTAAACACCAAAACAACTTAAAGAAACATAAAAGTGTAAAATGTTGGGTTGCCTCCCAACAAGCGCTTGTTTTTCGTCTTTAGCTTAACGTTCTTTGAAGCTCATGAGTTATCCCCCATCTTGGGAATTCCTTTGGGATGCCTTTGTACCTACAAATTCACAATGTGAGCATAGAATGAAGAAAATTACAGTAGGATATAACATATAATATTTGGCAATCCCCCAAACTTGAACCAAATCAAGGTGTGAAAATTATCTCATGCAAGACCAATTAATCTACCTTAATTAAAAAATCATCCCCATCATTATCTTTATCCCCTAATAATTTTCAAGAATTTTAAACAATAGACCATGATCACTATATAACCTCAAAAACATACACAAGTCGTGCTGATAAAATAGCCTCACAATGCTATGAACACGAACTATGCGTATCAACAATCAAGTCAAAGGGGGTATTCAAATTCCATCCCCAAAAAGAAGCTAATTCAAGTACACCCAACAATGATGCTTAGCAATGATTAATTCCAACAAATCCCACTCAACAATTTATCACAGGTATATCACCCCATCAAACTCCAATTCAAACTACCAAATCAACATGCATCCTCTCTTCAATCACTCTTACTAAGGGAATCTTGCCTTTATTTTCTTAAACCAGTTCTTATCTAAAACAAATAAATTCAAACAACTAACAGAAGATTCCTAGCTAATCAACACATAACTTTGACACTAACTACACCAACTGTTCCCCTCTCCCACTTCATTGCAGCTTGTCCTCAAGTGACTTGATGAAGTGGAATACATGGTTGTTAGTGTCAAAACAGAGAAACAAACTTCTCACACTTAGACCAAGCAGGTGCCAAAGAGCTTGATGCACTTTTTGTTAGCACTATAAATACCTGTAAGTATACAAAGTAGGATTAGTATAGCTAAAGGTTAGTACCGGATATCGATCACGGGGAAAATAAACACAGACTGTTTATCCTCTACTAAAACTCAATTACTATTTGGAAAAACTGAAAGATTTAGGAATTTTGAAAACAAAGAAGAATTTGAAAGCAATAAACAACTAATTGCAAATAGATCACGAAGATAAAAGTATATAGATAAGGGAATTCCAGGGATTTGAGTTCACAGTTATGGTTATACAAATTCCAACTAAAAATACCCTAGCATAGTTCTTAGTATCGGGAGTAAGGATCGATCCTACAGAGACAGACGGGGTAAGCAACTGTTCAGAGGACTTCGAAGGGGTCGGCTTCTGCCACGCAGCTGATGGGTTAAGACTTGACTAACTACTAGACTTGGGAGAGAAATTAAAGGTGACTATCCTATCTGCTAGACCTAGGGAACAGAAAGAGAATGTACGCATGCATGGATAGCAAAAATGAAGGTTTAACTACAGAAATTTAATACCAAACTACTTGACCAAGTAAACGGGTTTCCTAAAAGTGCTAAGCAGAACGTAAACATGCGGTGGGGACCATTTTCCCGAATTAACTAGTACGACAGAAAAGCTGCAAAAAGTAAACAACACAGATGAAGATGACATATACGACTTCTAATTAACTTCTAATGTTAAGATAACATAAACGAAAACAGAGCATCAACATATGAAAATAAAGCAATAAAAATCAACTTCAAACGTTACGATCAAACACAAAACGACTAGATTTAAACTACTAGGCCGAGCAAAAAAACAAAAAACAATAAACATCCATAACCATGCAAAATTCAGAACATCCCGACTCAGATCCAAAACTCCGTTTAACAATTCAACTCAGATCAACCAAAAACCAACTCCAATACGTCAAATCCATACTCCTCAACTTCGATTCAACTGATTCAACGACAAATTAACTTCGATCAAACCGATCTCTACTCAAAATCAAACATCAATTGCGAAAAGCATCCAAAACAGTAAATACCAACAATCAAATATCAGAATTAGCTAAACATAGAACATAGACTTCCATAGCTACGTTATTTAAGGTTCAACACTGAAACGATAAACGCCGAGCTTCTAAAACGGTGAAGTCTCAGCTTAAAATGACGGAAAACAACAGAAAACAGTAAATTGTATCTTCGCCCTTCACAAGGACGGTGTTACACCATAGAAACTGAGCTAGGCTACCACGAACTCCCAGAATTTTACCCCATAAGTGCTTAAGTGCACAGAGAAATGTGTGTGAAGTGATGAGCTAAGAACGAAAATGTGAATGATGATTGGTGATGCATCTCTCTTCATGTTGTCTCTATTTATAGTTGAGGCTCGAACTTCTAGGGTAGTTTCTCTGCTGAATTGTCGATTTTGCCCTCCTAGAAAGCCCTTCAAAAAGATACTTTTCCACTCACAGCTGCTTCCTCGATCTCCTAGGTCAGGTTGCAAACTGACGTCTTCACTCCTCTTTTCCTTCAGTTTACTCTGCCTGTAGATTTTTCCTTCCGTTTCCTTGACCTGCCAGATTATCTACGCACCTAAACTTAAAACGTGTATTAGTTCACAGAAATCATAGAATTTAACCCCATAACTGATGCATAAAATTGGCCTTATCAAACTGCTCACACTTAAACCATACTTGCCCTCAGGTATGAAAGACAAAATAAAGGAATAAGGCAAATTTCGTGCGTGTTTATTATTTAAATGGCTTAAAGAAAAAGAACAAACACAAACTCCTAGACCTAGACACGAAAAGACTTAGACAACAGACTCAAACACACAAGAGAAATCAATCAGAAACAAAAAGAATAGAGATAAGCACAGATGTATAAATTGGTTCAAGTTTTAGCAATTGTCCCCACAAGCTTAAGGTCTCTCCAATCGTCTACAGTCTCATATTCATCCCCCTCCCTTCGTCTACCTAGTCAGTTTGTTAGTTCGTCAAGATAACCTCTATTTTCTCTAATTGTTGGATTCACTCGGTCACTCATTCCTCACCAGAAATGTTAGGACCATTCACTCATTTATGCTTTTGCCATACCCCTGATGCCTTGGTTCTATTGACACAGGAAAAGTTCCTTAAGGTCTTTCATTTGGTTATATCGGGGCCAAGGGATTGTAATGTATGTAGGTGAGAATCCTAGGGGTCTAAGTTCAAAAAGTATGAGTGCAAATAAGCGAAGGACATGTGAACTTAGGGACAAAAGATGGAAATAACCTCCTTATTTACAATTCTGTCTTCCCAAAATTTGGAGTTGTTCCCTGGCCATTTCGGCCTTATTGCCTAACTTCCTTCTACTGGGTCAGGCTATTCACTTTCTAACTTTCTTTTTGATTTTTTTCTTGGGTCTGGCTATTCACTTTCCTGCCCATTTTCTAAGCATATATATTCTTTTCTCTCTTCTTTTTTCGTATGTTTCTTGGGTCAGGTTGCACAATTGTTTCCCTGCCCATTTTCTAACTATTATTTCACCGGGTCAGGTTACAGAAGCTCCTGACCGTTTTATTTTCTAACTTTCTACTTACTTTCCCCTGTTTCTCAACCTAACTTCCTATCCCGAATGGTGAGTTGACTCCACTCTGCCCCCTTGTACACATTAAATGAAGGTTGAGGTGTCAAAGGAAGGGACAATTTTTACAGAAAGTTCCTGGCCATTTTATAGAAAGGGACAACTTGTTTAAACTAATGGGTGCCCTTACAATGAGGCGGGTTCAATAGATTCGAAATTTTTTTAAGCTCAATTAGGTTCTCCTATTGCCTTTAGTCCTCACTCCCCTTATGTCATTTTCCCCTAAGCATCAAGTGGCAACCTATCTTTCCTATTCTAATAGTAGAAAGTGTTCTACTCTAGGCTTTTAACTCACTTTAAGAAGGCTTCACAACTAGATCAAAACAAGGCATTTTCTTCGTCCAAACTGATTTTGATTATTAAAGCAAGAGGTCTCAAAATTGACATGCATCCTCCTCTCTTTGATCACTCTAACTAAGGGAATCTTGCTTAATTTTGCTAGTTTATACTTAAACACAGAATCCTAAAAAACTAAAACTCTACTGACTCAAAACTAACAACCTACCTTGCATGCTCGAGTGACTGCACTAACTCCTCCCCCTCCAACTTCAATCCTGCTTGTCCCCAAGCATTTCAGTGAAGTGGAGAACAGGGCAGTTAGAGTTCACACACAAACAAATCCTTCAGTAAGAAAAGAAATACAAACTTCTCACACTTAGGCCAAGTGGGAGAAGTAATAGCCAAGTGGGAGAAGTAATAGAACAACAACCAACAAACAATGCAATGAAAACAAACTTCTCACGGTTAGGCCAAGCAATGGACTAAGTGGGAGAAGAAACAATCACAGAAATAACCAAAACACGATTACGGAACAAAAGCATGCTATAACAGCAAAAACTTCTCATACTTAGACCAAAATTGGGCTACTTAGACCAAGAATTGGGCTAAGTGGGAGAAAACACATAGCACAAATACAAATAGACACCACCTAAAATATGCAAGAAAAGTAGAAAAACATGCTCAAAAAACTGAAAAGAAAATTACTAAAAGTAAAATTACTTGTTACTGGGGTGGTTTAATTCTGTGTCTGGTCCCCCATGGGAGCCAGACTTCTGGGCTACCTTCTTATGGTGGTCAGCCTTTGCTTTCTTAGGAATCGATGGGGCTAGTTCCTCCTTCTCCTTCGCTGCTTGCTTTGGTTACAGTCTTCTTAACAGTCGTGGTGGTGGGATTGGTCACTACTTCCTTTCTCTTCTGGGTCGGGGGACTTGCTGGAGTACTAGGGGCTTTCTTGAGAGATGAGGTCCCTGGGCCTAGTTGCTTATA
>NC_056046.1:34909111-34957497 GCF_004379255.2 Salvia splendens
GAATTACTTGGATTCACCTAAATTTTAACAATTTGTGAAAAGTAGTTTATCAGTTTTGTATTAAAGGTAAAGTTTTACTTTCGATAGTCTCATTACTTTTGAAAAAGGGTTTAGAAGATCATACAAAATCTTGTTTTATAGGTGGAGCTCTTTTGCAAAAATAGTATCTAACTGATTACCATAGTAAAAGGATTGATTTGAATAATATTTTGACATGAATAGACAACGTAAGTCTCCGTTTTCCAAGGGTTTTTCACAGTTTGCTTAGTACGTTTAAAGGATCAGCAATAATTTCTCCTTTATAGGTTTGAATTATTAAAACGATTGAAGAGGCGGGTGACCAGCTGAAAAATTTTCATTATTTTTTGAAGAATACCATTTTTGAAAGGCTAGTATTAACGGCAATGGTTGGTTATCGTGAAACAATCAAACCATCCTTCTGAGAGAGAAATATTGAATAAAGTATAGAAAAGAAAAGTTTGATTTTATTTCCCATTTCTTAGCCATTCATCTTTGATTTGTTTTAATTTCTGAATCTTAATTATTTAAACCATTTTTCTTTTTCTTTGTAAACAGGATTGTTTAATTCTTCATTTAAATAATCCCAATCAGGTTTAAATTCTTTATCGAGAGTAATAACCATAGTACTTCTAGTTGGTGAGTATGGGTCACCTACATTTCTTCTACAACAAGGTTTGATTGTGGTATAGGGGTTTTGAAAGTCCAATTCTTTGTGAGGTACTTGGTATGTCAGAGCAGGAGGCTCTACTACTTTCATAATTAAAACTCCTATTATTTCTGAGATTTGAGAAATAATTATCTTGTCAATTTGATAATTACAGTACCATCAGGTTTCTCAATAATTTGGGATGGTTCTGTTTTTTCAATGTCCTAGGAATTTGCGGTTCTTTTATGATGAATTGACTTGGGATAATAATTTCATCCCATTCGTAGGATTATGGCTCCCACTAGGGTGGGTCGCGATAATATTAGAAAAAAGCTTCTAGTTTAAGCAACCTACTATAAGAAGTCTAATCTTATGAACTTGCTATTTGTAGGATTTTGCTTCTACTAAGGTGGGTCGCGATAATATTAGAAACTGCTTCATATATATAGACCAATTTATGGAGACCATATACAACGCACTGTTGTAATTATCGCTTAGTCATTTTAAACATGGTTTTTGCATAATTATCACATAAGTAGATGAGACAAGACAATCCACTTAAAACAGATAATCACCAAATAAACAGATAAATCCATTTAATAATATGATAATTAATCTTACTGGATAATTATTGAAATTTTTTTATAAATCTAGGGAGATTTAATTAATTAATTCCTTATCTTATCCAAAATAGGAATTTCGGATTTGATACGATTTATTTGGATAATGGTTATCCAAATTAATTTAGGATTTATCTAGATAGGGTTGAATCTATCTAAATCCTTTTTGGGATTATTCTAGATTTATAAGAATAAAATCAAATCCTTAAATTCAAGATAAGACTGATCTTGGATTATCATTATCAAAATCGTACTAGGATATTTCAGGATAGAAACAAATCTATCCAAATCCATAAGATAAAATATACAATCACTCTAAGATTTAAGAAAATCTTAAATTATTTAGAATAAGAAACTAGAATAATCATATCTATTAGGATTTATTCTAGATAAAATTAACTTTATCAAAATCCAATTAGATTAGGATTATCTTGTATTATCTTTATCCAAATTTATCTAGGATATTTTCTAAATAGAAATAAATCTTTTTATATCCATAAATTAGGATAAACTAGAATTAATATTAATTAATTCGACTAGGATTTAACTAGATAGAACTAAATCTATCTTAAATCCAAAAGATAATTACAATACTGGATTAACAATTATCTAAATCTTCTAAGATATATTCTAGATAGATATAAATCTATCAATATCTATAAGATAGAGATACATTTAATTATCTAAATCTACTAGGATATTTCTAAATAGAATTAATTCTATAAATATCCACAAGATAAAGATAAACATGGATTTTAATTATCCAAATCTACTAAGATATATTCTAGATAGATATAGATCTATCAATATCTACAAGATATGGATAAAGTTAATTAATATTTATCTTAGTCAATCAAGGATTCAACAAGATAGAATAAAATCTATCTAAATCCATATGACAGAAATAAATTTAATTATTCATCCAAATTTATTTAGGATTTCTCTTGATATAATTAAATATATCTAAATCCATAAAATAAGGATAAAATCCAAATTTAATTAATTATTTATATAGTATATCTAGGATTCATTTTCATAAAATTAATTTATATAAATCCATAAGACAAAAGAAAATAAATTAATATTATTCAAATTTATCTAGGTTTTATCTAGATATAAGTAAATATATCCAAATCCATAAAATAAAGATAAATATCAAACTAATCCATAATTAATTAAAAAATTAAATTTTAGACCATCCAATTAAATTGATATATTCAAAACTTATTCTAAATTATATCTTGAGTTATTTTCAAAAATGAATCCAAGGATTTGGAAACCCTAATCAAAGTTTGGAACGCGAAGTCACGAGATGAGCCGATGCGATGTCGTGCGGGTTCCACCCGTGCGAGCGTCGCGGATAGGGAAAATTACCCTAATTCAGCATCGCTGCACTCCCACTGAGCCCGCAGCCCCTGCTGCTCGTCTCCACCCATTGCTGTCTATGAGCCGCTGATCGGACCACCTGGGCAGTTTATTTCAACGCTGACTTTTGTCCTACACCTGCCTGATCTCTTGCGGTTATCCCCGCATATCCCGAGTAGACAACCACGATTTCGAATCGAATTCGTTGGGTATATCCCGCAATTCATGTAACAGCAACCGACGTGGAAAACTCCAATTTCCAATTCACGTACAGTTAATGTACCGATTTGACAAACATAGTTAATTGAAACAAACATATTCACGTAATCACAATTTGAAAGTAATGATTACAATATGTAAATCACGTCAAAAAACATGAACAATTCAATTAACACCATGTAATCATTATAGATTGGATTGGATTCCATCGATCAAATTGATAAAAAAATTCGTCAGCCCTTCGTCGCTTATACTGTTCTTTGTTATCGTATTCGAACAATTATATAACCAATAAAATACGAACCGAACAAAGAAAACACATGTGTTCAAGCAATTCATATAATATGAAATTAATCCACATAATCAAAGCAAAAAATTGGCTCTGATACCAATTGATGGGGTTCGGAGCCCCTTGCACAGCGGAAGTCATGCATTCACAAATAAATCAGATCTACGGATCTATTTGACCGACTATGAGATTAATTAACTACATGGTGAACACAGAATTGCATTCAAGAACGCACATAATTCATGTAAAAGGAATTAAAACCTAAAACATGAATTCCTACGGTTTAGAATTACCGATCTGATTCTCCAAAGAATCGACGATTGCTTGCGCCTTCTCCACGTGATGTTCTTCGTACTCAACCAAGAATCTTCTAATCTGTATCCCGAACTCAGATAATGACCTTTGGGTGGGCAAAGCTTGTCAGAATCGAAAAGGGCTTGATTAGAAAGAAGACATAATATCAGTTTTCTCAAAAACTGATTTTTCATCCACTCCCACATGGGAGCACGAAAATTAATGATAAAAATCTTATTTAATCTCCTTTCTAATCTCCTTTTATAAAGAGTTATGATGGGCCAGATTAGGGATCCATGGAGGTTGGACTTGGGCCAAACCTGTTGGACTTTTACTAATTAAATTGAGCCCCAATTTAATACAAGTCCAATAGAATATTATTATCATCCACTATAGTATAATAATATTGACTGCCCGTCCAATCCCAAATTATGAGTAATCCGGGCTTAACCTCTTTAATTTATTATTTCTCATGTTTAAAATATAAATATCCATTAATTAATTTAAGCCTGCTATTTGACTTTAATTAATTAATATTTTTTTCCAAGAGTTGTCTAGTTCAAAATCTTTATTTATTATTCTGGAATAAATTCCAACCGGCCGGGTTTCTGAATAATAAAACCTTTTTCGAACACCTCTTGAGGATATTATCAAACTGGACTCACCCAGCACACGATTCATTGCAATAACAATACTAGCACCTCTAGACATTGATCACCACTACCCAAGATACCAGGATTCTTGGATTGCAAAAATCCGCACCATTTGATAAATCAAAGTAGTGCATAATCAATATCGTATGCTCAATGTTATGTCAACAATGATTAAGAAATAACAATCACCGAGACCTCGTCTTTCAGTAAATAGCAAGAAAGACTTATCTCAACTATTAGATCCTTCAGTGCTATACCACACCAGTGTCGTTTATTTCCGAAAGTATGGAAACGTGCGAACTGACACTGCAACCTTTCACGATAGGTAGCCAAAGCCTATCTAGGTTGTGAAATTCTATTTCTCTTCTACAAAGGACTGACTGCATCACCTTCTGTGAACGTCGTTCACGACCAGTCTACTATGCAGAAGAATTAGACTTATTTGCTTCTTATACATTTAAATGTTTGAGAAACGTCTTATAAATGCATAAGCAAACACCAATGCGATAAAATTAATTCTTCTCGCCTTGGGTTAAAAGTGGATTGTAGAGTTTATTGTATACAAGCAATTCTATCCGTGCAACATGCTCGAAATATGCTTTTCAATATACCAATCCTAACACTACCCCAACCGCGAAATCACTCTGGAGCCCTGATAATCTGGGCCGATACAAGCTTTTCTTTCAAAAGTTGGAAAGCCCCTTGACATGCTTCGTCGAAGAAGAAATCTACATCATTCTGCAAGAGACGAGTGAACTGTTGTGCAATCTTCGCGAAATATCGGATAAACCTCCGGTAAAAACCAGCGTGGCAAGAACCCTCTTACTGCCCTCTGATTTGTAGGGTAAGGTAACTTTGAGATCACATCCATTTTCGCTTTGTCTACTTGAATTCCTCTCTCGGACACTACATGACCTAGGACAATGCCCTCAGGAACCACGAGTGGCATTTCTCGAAGTTAAGGACGAGGTTCTTTTCCTGACACCTTCTTAACACAATGCCCAAATGACCTAGGCATGACTCAAACGAGTTCCCATAGACAGTGAAGTCGTCCATGAAAATTTCTAAACACTCCTCCAGTAGGTTAGAGAAAATGCACATCATACATCTCTGAAAGGTTCCAGGTGCGTTGCAAAGTCCAAAGGGCAATCGCCTATAAGCATACATGCCGAACGAACAGGTGAAGGTGGTCTTGTCCTGGTCTTCTGGATTCACGTAAATTTGGAAATAACCACTGTAACCATCGAGAAAACAGAAATATTACTTCCCAGCTAACCTTTCCAGCATCTGGTCGGTGAGGGTAGGGGAAAATGATCCTTACGCGTGGCTGTATTCAACTTTCTGTAATCAATTCACATTCTATCCAGTGACTAATCTCGTGAGTACTAGTTCGTTCTTCTCAATTTTCACCACTTGTATCCCAGATTTCTTCGGCACCATGTGCACCGGACTTACCCACTCACTGTCTGGAATTGAATAGATAATTCACAGGGATATTAGTTTCAACACTTCCTTTAGGACCTCCTCTCTCATGTTCGGAATCAACTTTCTTTGTGGATCACTGTGGGCCTTTGCACCTTCTTCCAAGCGGATATGATGCATGTAGAAATCGGGGCTGATACCTACCAGGTCTGACAGAGTCCACCCTATGGCTTTTTGTTCCTTCAGAGCACTTCCAATAATTCACCTTCCTGCTCCTTGGTCAAGCTGTTTTTGATGATAACGGGGAATGTTTCATGCTTATCCAAGTAAGCATACTTCAGGCCTGGCAGAAGTGTCTTCAACTCTTTCTTCGGTGGAACGTCTTCCTGCGGCAGTGGATTCTCCTCCATCTCCTCGGTAGCTGAATCCTCTCGGTCTGGCAGTTTTTCCACACTGGCTACATGGGCAGATCCCTTCGACCTGGCAGACTTCGGATCATAACAAAACTCTATGATCGCCTAGCTTGGGTTAACCAACTCATTTTTATGAGTAGATCTCTCATTTTAGGAAAACTCAAATGATCTTGGTTTTGGTTACGGTATAATTTCCATTTTATAGGGCTATTTATAGATCTTGGTTGTGGTTATGCTATGTTCGGTTTGCAAGATTGTATCTGAGATTGAATTTGTAATGTGTATGTTTCATGAGATTCAATCCCACAATTCAATCCTAGATGGATCATGAGATAATTAGTATAGCTAACCCCTACGACTAAAATAATCTTACAACTCAATCCTAGGTTATATCTTGTTATTATTATCTTGGAAACCAAACAGTTGTCAGTTTATTTATGCATTAAAAAGCTCATTTAGTGGGGATGGGTAAGCATGAATACTTGTTAACATAGTACGGACCGATCTAACCTAATCAAATCCAATACAGGCTCAAATATGACCACAACAACTAACTCTATACTACTACTACTATTACTACTACTATGTCACGACCACAACTCCATGGTACTAGTGAGCGTAGCTATTTTGTAACTAGAATAATTTCATCAGTCACAAAGTCATCATAAATGAAATAATTAAGTTGAGGGAATAGTCTCGAAGGCAAATGGGTACAAAGTCAAATCATGATCAGAGTACAAGGCCAAGTTCATAAGTTCCTAGAACAAAATTCAAATGCAGCGGAAGGTTCCAAGACAAAGTAGTATGTATGAGGACATACATACTACTTTGGGCTACCTAACTACTTGTTACAATCTCTTCCCAACACCTTCGTCATGTCATTCACATTCAACCTGCATGTTAGAAAGAAACATGCAGGGCTGAGTACTTGATATACTCAGTGAGCACCATGCCAAAATAGTTCTATTTAATTTGTCAGTCATAGTTCAGTGATCACGTGGTTTTTATTTAAAAGGCCTGAGTCACTAAATTCCTTTAATTTCATAAAATTGATTGCGCAATCACATAAACACATAATATCATATCTGAACTTATGTGAACCAGGAATGTGGCCACATTCCACGACGGTCACTGGAACGGGCAACTCGAAAGCTAGCACGCAGTCCCCATATGTGTACACTAGTCCGAGTAGGGTTTGCGGCCCTACTGGGACCCGAATTTGATTTAACATGTTTGGCATAGCCAAGCAGATAGGTAATCGTAAAACAAAACATGGCATGATAAAATATTTAAAATATATTCACATTTTCATACAAAATCACATTTCAAAAGAAAGCCGACCTCGTTGGCTTAATTCCTTAATTGAAAGTTCCTCAACTTGGTCTCAGTTGACGTGCGACAACGCCCCTTTAGAAAAATAAAGTATACTTAAATCAACCTTAAAAAACTAATTACTTAGCGTGTATGCATTCCTAAGCGCATGATCTTTATTTCTCTCTTCCTAACTCCATAGAAAAAGTCCTAAAGTATTAATTAAATCAAGCGATTAAATTTATTTGGGGAATTTACTAAATTTTGCGATCACTAGCTAAATTCAAGAAATTTAATTTTAACGTCATGAATTTAAGTAGCGGCTATCCATTATTTAATCGGCTTTATTAGGAAAGCCTATCGACTAAATTATACTTTTAGTCATGCTTGTATTTTTAATTGGCAGCCCATTCTATGATTTATTTTATTATTAGTCCATCCTAAATTTAATTCTCTTGGATTAAGTATAAAATGGGATTAAATTAGTAAGGCCCAAACTAATTGATTGTTGGTCCAAGTATTAAAATGCCCAACGTAAATCAGTGGCCCAAAAGAATTAAAATTTGTAATCCAAAAGAATTAATTTACTAGCCCAATTCAATTAAATTCATGGTCCAAAAGAAATAAGTTTTAATGGCACAAATCAATTAACTACTACACTATGGCCCAAATTTAAAAGAAAAGAAAGCTGGCCCAATTAATTAAAATTAGTTCTAGGCCTAAGAGCATCTCCAATGCACGGATGTCCCACTCGGACATCCACTAGGACTTCTCAAAAACACCTCCTGCCACGTCACTAGGACTTCCCATCCCAGTGCCACGTCACTAGGACTTCCCCTGCACAATCCGCCCTTCCCATCGCCCTTCCCACTAGGACTTCTCGCAAAAAAAAAATCACAAATTCACAAATAAATCAATTTACGTTTACGGAAATAAAATTTCAACACGAATACGAATGGGAAAAACTAACAACTTCATTAAAAAAAACATACATGATTCAAAAATTACATAAAAAAAGAAAAAATACATAGTCATACAAAAAGAAATAATACATAGTCATACAAAAAACAAAAAATACATAGTCATACATTCTCGGCTCACTCTGCATTCTATGCATGGTCCGGACCAAGCTAGTCGTTATCTGCGCGCGGGCGAGCCGGTCGTACTCTTCTGGGGGAGCAGGGGCCTCCGATTGGACCTCGAACGACCCGCTACCGCTGCTGCTTCCCCTAGCCTTCCGCTGCTCAGCCTTTTGCCCAATCGGCGACGACGACGGCGGTTGTCTGATTGAAGTAGCGGGGCCACATCCTCGGCTTCTAGGAGCTCGTGCGAACCAGCACTGCTGCTGTATTCACCGGCAGCATTGATCTTCGTCCGCTTCGGCCAGCCCGATTCGACACCCCCACAAAACTTTTGGAAATCCTTCACCACGAGATAGGCCTTCCATTGGTCGAAATCTTTGAACTTCAAGGATCTGTCGGGGTACTGCGCAAAGGCACGGTTCTTCACATCCTCCTCGGACATACCGCTGGTCGCCTGGCGGAGATTGTTTTGGTAGAGGCCGGCGAATCGACTAAGCTTAGGCCTCAACCGGTCCCACTGTTTCCTGCATTGTTCGGGAGTGCTGCACTTCGCCCCAGCTGGTTTATGTGTGAGGTAGGCTTCAGCGATGCGATGCCACAGTCTGTCAATATGCTGGTTAGCACCGACATAGGGATCCTCGACTATTGAAACCCAAGCCTTCGCAAGCGCGACGTTTTCCCACACGCTCCAGACCGTCCTCTTTCCCGTCTCCTTCTCATCCTCCTCATCTGCCACCGTTCGCGAGGAAGAGCCCGTGGCTTTCCCCTTGCCCTTGCCCCTGCCCCTGCCCCTTGCCGCTGTCCCCACATCATCGGGAGTCTTCCTGACTGGAGATAGCCCCAACTCCTGAAAAGATAAAGTTTCCACGCCGGTGAACTGAGTCTCCGGAATAAAACTGGAGGGGGAATCAGTAGACAGTATATCGACAAATAGGCGATAGACATCCTCCGCAAGTGGTTCAGCACCCTTGCCACCCCCTCCCCCAGGCATGGTCTGCATCATCCCCGGCATCATCCCCGGCATCATCCCACCCATCCCCATCATATTTGGGGTCATGCCCCCCATCCCCATCCCCATCCGCATCATATTTGGAGTCATGCCCCCCATCCCCGCTGCCCTGGGCATCATACCACGCATCCCACCCATTCAATTGTACATATTGAAGTACGGGGACATCATACCACCCATCCTACCCATCCCACCCATACCACCCATCCTACCCATTCAACCCATCCCCGACATTGCCGGAACCGTTGTCGCATTTCCGCTAGAGTTTCCCTCCAGTTCGGCAAAAAACGTCTGAGTCAGCGACTCGCTCGTGGCGGGGGAGTTCATGTCGTTCTCCATTAAGTAGAAATGAAATTTGTAGTAAAAGAAGAGAGAAACTTGTTAACACAAGTGGTGCGAATGAAATGAAGTTCAACGAGCCGTATATATAGAGTTTAAAAAAAAAAATTAAATACCGGACGTCTGACCCGGACGTCCGACCCACGCCACAATGGCGGACGTCTGCCCACCCGTCGCCCGCACGTCCGAGGACATCCGACGTCCTTACGGGACGTCAGTATCCGAGTTGCCACGCCACAATGGCAGACGTCCCGGTCGCCCGTCGCGGATGTCCGACTGGACGTCCGCCATTGGAGATGCTCTAAATGAAAAATAACAACTCCCTTCCACCACCACAGTCAGTCTCTCTCTCCCTCATTCTTCTTCATCAAACAAAATCCCCAAATGGATATTTTCGAACCCTAGCCCCTCTCCCTCTTTCCTCGGTGCATTTTGCCGCTGCACCGACCGCCATGCACCGCCGTCTCCGACACCATCTCCCCCCACCTTCCTTCGGTTCTTCCTCTCTCATCTCTCCCTTTCTCCTCTAAACTAGATGAATCCCCAAATTGAGAAAAAGTGAAGCCCTAGCTTGCTATGAATCCAGAAATCCCCCTTTTCGCCGACCGTCGATCACTATTCCGGACGGCACCGACGTCTCGGTGGGATTCGCCGTCTGTCGGCCTGCCCTCATGACGCCAGGGACACACCCCCCGGCAAATGGCAGCGCTGCTCGCTCCGTTCCTTTCCTCACCCCGAGGCTGTCGCCGTATAGCCCACCAGCACTGGAGCGTCGCCGTTCAGCCCGCCAGCACTGGAGCCTCCGTCGGCACGGAGGGGAAGGCATCGCCTCCGTGGCTCCCTGGACGTGTGGACAGCGAGGTAGCACTTGGCACCGTCGCCGTTCCTTAACTGATTACCGAGCTTACCTTCTCGTTTCTGAAGCTAAGTCCCCCCTCTCCCCCTTTTTTGCTCTTGTTAATTTAGCCATTTGAAAGTTAGTAGTCTTAGGTGACTCTTACCCCATCGTTAGGAGTCTAGTTGGAAACGGTGGAGGGTTCGTTCATTGCATTCAGGCTAGATTTCAGTACCTAATAACCTATGTTCTCAACCACGGCAGTAGCTACGTTTAATATTCTATGGGCAGCCCTTAGTTACTGTGACTGTGATTTTTGGTTCTTGTTAACATGGAATTCAATATGATGCAAGGCCTGGTGTTGTTGTGTTATTACTACTTCTCTTGAGATTCCACATGTCATTTGAAGTTCTAGGTTCTTGAGGTCTCTATATGAATGGGAAAGTCATAAGGGTAAAGTGTGTTACGTCTTGAAGGGAGGTTCTGCTCTTGAGGTTAATGATTTGCACTTGGGATTCCCTTGCTCACTTAACTGCTATGTTGCTGAGATTTCTGAAATATGTAGAAGGGGAACTTGATGAGTGTGAAAGGGGTTTTATAGGCAGGTATTGGTGTCCTTTTTGGGGAATTAAATGAGTTCTCCACCCTCTTTGTATTCACATTAAGTGTTGAATCCCTCATTTCTGTTTTACGAAGCAAGTTTCTCTAGGATAGTATAAACTGGTACTATTTGATTGGGAAGTGGATCGTTGCATGCAAGGCTTAGTGTTAATTTCCGAATCGTTTTTCTATGTTGACAGTATGCAGAAGTCCAATTCCGGTGTTTGATTTCAGATTTGATTTCGTAGTTTTAGATCTGTGTTTGTGAGTTGATAATCTGTGTTTTCCGTGTTGAATCTGGAATTGTTATCTGAATTTTGGAAGTGTTTGTTGAAGAAGATGATGTCTATTTCAATTGGAGGGGACCACTTACTTTTCTAGATGCTTTTTGCCTTTTGTCCTTCACCTTTAGTTTATACCCTGCAGATCTGTCAGCCTAGTCACCAAACCTCCACTACCCTCTGAATATTCTGTTTAGCCCAAAATAGAAACCCGTACCTTCTAAATATTTTCTGTTACAAAAATGTCTCCCCATTCCACGTACACAGTTACATTCCAGATGTCTTTCGTACCGTCTGACCAGTAGAACACCACCTTTAAGTTCTTGCCTAGGTAGAAACTCAACCCAAGCGTGGTAGCTAACCAAACCATCCAGAATATCACCACAATAGTTTTAACGCACCATCTCTGTGGGATTCGACCCTTACCACCACCATACTGCTCAGTAGAAGTGGGTTGAGGAATCTTTGAAACCAGGGTCTAGGCTTAGTTAGGATCTCTATCCTGACCAGTAGGATATATCCTTGCTTGAACGACACCTACGCACCCCTGGTCCCTTTCAAATGGCGCCGTTGCCGGGGATGGATGGCATTTTTGAGTTGCTATTGTGTGTGATACTTTGGTGTATATATTGTGTATAATTTTTTCTTTTTCTTTTCATTTCAGTTTATGAGCAGTAGCTCGTCTCCTGATCAGTGGAGACCGAAAATACTCAAGCGAGGATCTATACTCGTAACCACTCGTTCTGGCCTGTCGACCGCCTTGTCTGACCTAGGCACGAGTAGTGACGAAGAGAAGGGCACCATAGAGGTACCAATACCAGAAGAGAAACCACTGTTGGAAGGCAACCCAAGGGAGATGGCTGCTAACATAGAAGATGATCCAGAGCTTGGGACGCTGAATGCGCACACTGAAGGAGAGCAAGCCGCCAATTACCCCAGCTGGGGACTACAAGGGTGCAGAGCAGGGAAATCAAGGACCGAGTTATGATCAGCCTAATGACTTCGCGAATATGGAGCAAGTCAATGCTGCTGGGTATTTCAACTCTAGTGGGCACTGGATCCAAGGGAGACAACGGGATGCACCATGGAGAGATCATCCGAACTTTCGATGGGGGGATGGGAGCCAAAATCAATACCAAGGTCAAGGTCAAAACCAATACAACTCCCACCTGAATCAGAATTTTAACCGTGGTCCAGAAAATCCCAATAGTCAGTTCAACTGGTCAGGAAGGAACCAACAACCCCACAGTCAACAATCCCACAACCAGAACCCACAAAACCAAAACCCGAACCCTGTCTATGTACCACCCCACCAGAGAAACTTCCAAAATTTCCAGAATTAACCCAACCAAGGCCCCCAACAAAATCAAAACCAGTTCCAAGATTCCCAACAAAATCAGAACCAATATCACCCAGACCAGTATAACCCTCCTGCCCAGTATAACCAATACTCACCTAACCAGAACCAGCAAAATTTCCAGAATTACCAACACCAAGGGCCGAGTCAACCCCAATATCCTAACAGGCCAAGGCGATCAGTGGAGGACATGATGGGAGAATTGCTCGCTTCACAGCAGGGTATAAAGGGTGAGTTACAATCTCATAACGAAGTGGTGCAGGGGATGCAAAATGCCAGAAGGAGCATAAAGCGAACATGGATATGATGAACAGGCAGTTAGCCCAACTGGCCATATCGATGGGTGAAATAAAAGGAAACTCAGGAAAACTTCCGTCTACAGTCCATGTACCTGAAAAAGCGAACGTGAGCAAGGTCACACTACGGTCCGGTACTACCTATGAAGGACCTCAACTGAAGAAGGCCGACGGAGAACCCAGTGGGACGAAGAAGATGGGTGATACTGTTTCAATGGAAGAGCTCTAGAGACCCATGCCTCGAATGCAGGATCCATTTTTCTTGGGAGAAACACCATGTGGAAAGGGCAAACCCGAAAACATACTGCTCAGGAAGGAACCCCCTCAAGAGACAGAACCGATAACTGAAGCTCTAATTCACAATAAGCCCAAGGAAAGCTCTGAGAAGGTTGTTGAGGGACAGACGAAAGGAACAAAAGGAGAGAAGCCATTCCCTTACCGGTTTGTAACTAAGAGGAAGAAGGAAAACCCAGTGGATTACATACCAATTTTCGGGAAGCTAGATGTTACCATACCATTCCTCCAGGTCGTGAAGCTGCCCCCACTTGGGAAGTTCATTAAGGAGTTCATAGCCGGGAAGGCCAAGGAGGATGGGAAGATCATGGTAGAAGGGATCGCATCTGCAATTGTGCAGGAGAAGCTACCGCCCAAGAGGGCCGATCCAGGTATGTTCACTTTGCCTATAGCTATAGGAGATGTGAAAGTCGAGCATGCAATGTGTGATCTTGGAGCTTCTATTAATGTCATGCCATTATCGATCTATAACCGATTGAAGGGAGTTAGATTGTCGAGTACTAGGGTGTTGATCCAACTGGCTGATAGATCATGCATAAGCTCTGAGGGTGTTTTAGAAAATGTGTTGATTAGGGTGCATGATTTTACCTATCCTGCTGATTTTTATGTGATCAAAATGAGTGAGCATGAAGCTAGGGAATCTAGTGGAGTATTGTTAGGAATGCCATTTTTGAGAACGGCTAAGACAATAGTAGACATGGCCGAGGGGACAATTTGCATTGATTTCCATGGAGAGAAATTTACTTTTGATATCTATGAAGCCATGAAGAAACCGACTGATTCTGAAAATTTGTGTTATGTTGATGTGATTGACCCCCTTGTCCAAGATTTTCTTGAGACCGAACTATTGCAGGAGAAACTCCAAGCGTTAGATGTTTATGAGCAGGCTGACGTCGAAGCTGCTGCATGGTGTGATCTGATCAGTAGCCAAGGGTTGACTGATGAAGAAATAGAAGGAGCGATCAAGGAATTTTGCCAGAAATCAGAGTTCGTTGGAGCCGCAGGGGCTCAGTTACCAGTCAGTATAGAGGAATCTCTAGAGGGAGAATTAGAGAAAAGAGGAGAGGCTGAGAAAAACCCTCTACCCGAAGACACACTTCCACCCCAAGTTGAGCTGAACAAGTTGCCACCGAATTTGAAGTATGCCTTCCTCGGAGAGGAGAACTCATATCCAGTGATCATCAGTAGCAGCCTTACGAAGTAACAAGAGGCTAGGCTACTGACCGTGCTGAGCAAGAACAAGAAGGCGATTGGATGGAGTCTTACAGATTTAGTTGGAATTAGCCCCGGCGTCTGCATGCACCACATTAGGTTGGAGGAAGGAGCGAAGGCACATCGAGATGCTCAAAGGAAGGTAAACCCTAACATGCGAGAAGAGATATTGAAGGAAATCTTGAAGTTGTTGTCGCTAGGGATTATCTATTCAGTATCGGATAGTGAGTGGGTCAGCCCGATCCACATGGTCCCAAAGAAGTCGGGCATCCAAGTAGTTCAGAATGAGAGGAATGAGCTGATCCCAACGAGGCTAGTCACGGGTTGGCGAATGTGCATCGATTACCGTAAGTTGAACAATGCGACCAGGAAGGACCATTTTCCCCTGCCGTTCATCGACCAAATGTTGGAGAGATTAGCTGGGAAGAAGTTTTTCTGTTTTCTGGATGGGTACAACGGTTACTTCAAAATTTACGTGGACCCTGAAGACCAGGATAAGACCACCTTCACTTGCCCATTCGGAACCTAAGCATACCGACGCATGCCTTTCGGTCTATGCAACGCTCCAGGTACGTTTCAACGATGTATGATGAGCATATTTTCCGATTTGATTGAAGACTGCATAGAGATATTCATGGATGACTTCACAGTCTACGGAGACTCTTTCGATTCTTGCCTTCATCATTTGGACATAGTACTAGAGCGGTGTCAAGCAAAGAGTTTGGTTCTGAATTTTGAGAAGTGCCAATTTATGGTCACCGAAGGGATAGTTTTAGGACACGTGGTCTCAGAAAGAGGTATCCAGGTGGATCGAGCCAAGGTGGATGTTATATCCAAGTTACCATTCCCCACTGATCAGAAGGGGATAAGGGGTTTTTTAGGGCACGCCGGTTTTTATCGAAGGTTTATCAAGGATTTCTCCAAGATCGCCCAACCCCTTACCAGATTACTTCAGAATGACGTGGAGTTTGTATTTGATGAGGAATGCAAGACTGCTTTCGATCTTCTCAAGGAAAAGCTGATCTCCGCACCTATCATAAGGGCTCCTGACTGGAACCATCCTTTCGAAGTAATGTGCGACGCCAGCGATTTTGCGGTAGGAGCCGTGCTGGGTCAGAAGATCGATGGGAAGAGGCACGTAATTTTTTATGCGTCCAAGACTCTGAATCAAGCCCAACGGAATTACGATACCACTGAAAAAGAGATGCTGGCAGTGGTGTATTCTTTCGAGAAGTTCCGGCCATATTTGCTGGGATCCAAAGTCATAGTGTATACTGACCATGCAGCCATTAAGTATCTGATTGCCAAGAAGGAATCCAAACCACGCCTGATTCGATGGGTACTTTTGTTGCAAGAATTTGATTGGGAGGTAGAAGATAAGCGATGAGTAGAAAACAAGGTGGCAGATCATTTGAGCAGAATAATGCAGGATGGAAACGGTGACGACGTGCATGATAAGTTTCCAGAGGAACATTGTTTGGGAAATAGTTTCCAGAATAATGAGGTGATTTTTGCGCCCAGAAAAATTGTTTGGGAAGAAGTGTTCAAACTTACTGGTCAGAATGATACAGCAAAATGAAAAGAGAAGGTGGGGCAAGAGCCATGGTATGCAGACCTGGCCAATTACCTAGTTACTGGAGAGCTTCCAGAAGTACCAAGTGTTACCAAAGCCCAAAGAATGAAGATCAAGAGTGAAGCAAAATACTACTTTTGGGACGACCCCTATCTGTGGAGAGTAGGGTCCGATCAAGTGATAAGGAGGTGCATTCCTGACTGGGAGCAGCGGGATGTTCTAACCCATTGCCATTCGTTAGCATGCGGTGGACATTTCGGGTCCAAGAAGATGGCAAGGAAGATTTTGGATAGCGGCTTTTATTGGCCAACCCTCAACAAAGATGCGTACGAGTTCTGCAGGAGCTGTGAGCGTTGCCAACTGACCGGTGGAATAACTTCCCGGGATGAAATGCCGCAGGTACCCATAATAGTTTGCGAGCTATTCGACATATGGGGAATGGACTTCATGGGTCCGTTCCCTTCATCCTATGGGAATCTGTATATCCTAGTTGCGGTAGACTACGTCTCCAAATGGGTAGAAGCCAAGGCCACAAGCACGTGTGAAGCCAAGGAGGTGGCCAAGTTCTTAAAGAGTCATATCTTCAGCCGATTCGGTGTGCCAAGGGCGATCATATCCGATCAAGGTACGCACTTCTGTAACCGTACAATTGAATCCTTGATGAAAAAGTACGGTGTGCACCATAGACTTTCCAGCCCTTACCATGCGCAAGCAAATGGTCAAGCGGAGATTTCTAACCGCGAGATAAAGAAGATTTTGGAGAAGACTGTGAACACTTCTAGGAAGGATTGGAGTGTAAGGTTAGAGGATGCTCTCTGGGCGTATCGAACAGCCTACAAAACCCCCCATAGGCATGTCCCCTTACCGGATCGTTTTTGGTAAGATGTGCCACTTATCGGTTGGGATCGAGCATCGAGCATACTGGGCAGTACAGAAATTGAATATGGATGCTACAGCCTGTGAAGAGGAAAGGAAGCTGCAACTGCAGGAGCTGGAGGAACTTAGATTGGAGTCATTCGACTCAGCCATGTGGTACAAAGAGCGAACTAAATTGTGGCATGATCGAAATCTAAGAACTAAGGAGCTCCATGTTGGCCAGAAAGTACTACTCTTCCAGTCAAGATTGAAGCTTATGCCAGGGAAACTCAAGTCAAAATGGACAGGACCTTACATCATAACTGCACTCAGATCTAATGGGGCAGTGGAAATTTCAGGGAGTTTTTCTAACTCTGAACCTTTTATAGTAAATGGACATATGTTGAAAATATTCAGGGAGAATAGCGAGGTGGGTGTAGTGGATGAAATTCCACTGCAACCACTTACATCGGTTTCATACTGATCAGTAAGATAGGAATTTGGAATTCCACGTGGCTAGTTCCTTTTGAGAATAATCTTTGCATATACTAGCCAAGTAGGATTCTAAATTGCCCATTGTAAATATTGTAAATACGTAGTTAGTCTTTGCATGTCAGAGAATTTCTAAGAAAATCCAAAAATATTTTGGCCTTAATTTTAATTTGGAGTACGTATTGATCAATTTGCCTATCTGGTGCTATTTCAGATTTTATTTAATGGCCCATTTGATTTATTTTCCTTATTAGGTAAGTATAGGGGAAATTATGGAGAGGACGATAATTTGAATTAAGCCTTGTGCAGCTTTTGCAGGGTGACAGCGGCTAGGATGGCGCGTGAGGAGAAAGAAGGGACACGCTGACCAATCAGAGGCCAGAAATCTAAACCGCCTCCCTTCTGAAGCGTCGCGGCCGGCAACCCCTGAAAACCGGTTACAACCACCTGCAACTGCTCTCTCTCACCCAAATTAAACTCACCGTCCCAACCCTTTTCCCTCACAAACCCTCATTTTCAAATTCGCTTTCAAGAAATTCTTGTCCATCTCTCTCACGGAAACATCATTCTCAACCCCAACTATCTCCAAGATATCAAACCCTACTTTCCACCACTAAATCGCAGATTTCCGATCATGGGAAAGAAAGCGTTCGCCAAGAAAATCAAACCGCGCCGCCAAGAAACCCAGGAGGCACAACCACAGCAAAATCCACCACCACCAGCACCGACCGCTCAGCCACCACCTATGATTTCCATGGATGCCATGATGGCATTTCTTCATCAACAGGACCCTACTCGGGACTGGACGGCGGCATTGGCTGGTTTCGGTCAAATGAGGGGCGTAGGAACCGCACCTAGTGAAATTCCACCCGCACCGGTCAGTCACGCAGAAGTACAATTGGAGGAGGGATCTCCCTCGAAAACCGCGCCATCGGAGACCTCGGTACCAGATTCAGCGGATCTCGACGCTATCGCCGCCCATTACGACTCCGACTCTGAGGAGCGTAAGAAAAAGGCCAGCCAAGAAGAGACAACCCATGAGGGGAGTGGCAAAACTGAGAGGACGCCCGAGGAGGAGCCGGTGTCTCATGAAGTGGAAAGGGAGGACATAGATCTGAACGAATCAGCCGAGAAGCGGTCATTGATGACAGATGAGGAGTTTGATTCCATCTTGAACCAAGTAGGCCAAACAACGGAAGCTACTGCCTCGGAGGCAGAGGGTCTAGACCTCGCTTCGAAGGCAGTAGGCATGAGCGAGGAAACAAAGGAAGTAAGTGAACCAGAAAGCCCGGCATACCAGCTGGAAGAAGAGGAGGACAATACGATTACGGAAGCCAAGGAAACAGGAACATAGACAGCTGAACCAGAGGTAGAAGCATCCACCCTAGTGGCACCTCAGGTAGTAAAGCCGATTCCCATCAGACGGAAGCTGGTAGTGAAGACAGACTCCAAGGCAGAGCCGGCCAAACCGCAGAGGATATTGCAACGTTGTTTGGGTAAGTGTGCATCGAGCAGGGCGAAACCAAACACGACGGAGGATCCTCTAGAGATCGTGAGTGACGACGAACGTACAACTCCCACAAAACCTGGGGAGGAGCCCCCATCTTTTACCGATCAAATAGATGCTGAAGTAGTAGTCGAAGAACCCTCTCCGGTGCAAGAGGATCAGGGTGTGGAAACCGAGCGGGTGGCTGAGGGTCTGGACCTCGCACCCAAGTCAGTTAGGCCCGAACAACCGGCGAAGGAAGACGCCAAAATAGAGAGTAGCCCCACTACCCAGGAGATGCAACCAACCGAGGCGGAGGAGAAAACCCGATACCGAGTAGAAAGAAAGCGGAAGGGCAAGGCTGTTATGAGGAAACAGCCTAGCACCAAGAAACAACGTGTTGTGAACACCGGGATCGTCATCGCGGAAGCAACCCAAAGAACTCCACCGAGCCAGCGGGAGTTGAGTGACAACGAATATACAGCCAGCTCTGAACCATCGTCCGACACCAATGTTTCTCTGGACGATGAGGAGTACACGGAACAACATCTTTTGGATGATCATAGGGAGCTCGTTCAATCGCCGGTAGAGAGATTAAGATACCGGCGGTGGACGGTCGACCTCAATGACGACGTGATAGAGGAGATGAACCTGTTCGACTCCAAGAAACTCCAAAATGCCTACCGGAAAAAGGACGACAAGAGCAAACAAATCAAGAGTGGAAAGGTGCTTCATCCCCCCTCTTTGGATGAATTGGAGGTTCGCGACTCTTTTCTCGTTCTTTTGCGTGCGTTGGGTTTTGAGTGGCTATTGGAGAATGAGGTTATGAACATCCCGGTCAAACTAACCAAGGAATTTTTCTCATCTTTTAGATTTAAAGTTACCACTGATTTGGATGAGGAATGCATCAGTTTTAAGGTGTTTGGGAGTGAGATTAGGATGAGTATAATCGAGTGGACGGTGAGGTTGGGTATGTGTACATTGGAGGAAGCGTTGAGTTCGGAGTGGCAGAATAGGGAGAGGGGAATCCCACGCAGACACGTGGAGTTCGAACCACAGGAGGCTTGGGGGGAGTTGACTCACCCAGCTTCAGGAGAGTTCCAGTCCACCCTCTCGCGGTCCATCCATTTCAACGACCCTATTTTACGCTTAGTTCAACTGTTCTTAGATTTCAACCTTTTAGGGCAGTCGAATTCGGCTGTGAGAACATCAATGACGGAGTTGTACATCTTGTGGTGTGCCAAGAAGGGCAGGAAATTGCACTTGGGATTTTGGACGGCATACCAGTGCCATCAAATAGCTACCCATCCCGCACGGAATCTTTCCCTCTGCCACATCTTGGGAATGTTAGTGAAGAACAATATTATCGTCAGAGAGGCTGAAGACCTCTCCCCGTTAAGCATGGTGGACGCCCCGGGAATGTTTGACACACCATTGTTCGTCCGCACGAACCCGGTCTTTTTGTTTTTCGTACGCATGTTGACTCATACTTAGTCCATTGTATGGCCTAAGTGTGAGGAGTTTTTAATTATGTTTGTGTTCGTTGGTTTTTGTTTAGGTGTTCAAACCTCTCCCACTTAGCCTATTCCATAGTATAAGTGTGAGAAGTTTTTAATTTTTAGTTTGTTGTTTCTAGTTGCTGTTTTGTTGTCTGTGTGCCCACCTTACTGGCCATTACATTTTCCACTTCACAGCCTCATCTGAGGGCAGACACTTGTGAAGTGGGAGGGGGGACGCAATGGCCAGTAGGATGTATGTATATGTGTGTAGTCTTGGTGTTTGTGTTTTTGTTTTGGTAGGTCTAGTTTTTTATGTTGTGTGTTGATTGGGCTTAAAACTCAACTGTCTTGAGCTGACGGTGAGCGGAATTGAGGGAGATAGGACATGCTGGAAAACCGAAACCATCCCCATTAGTACCTCCTAGTCAGGATAGATGATGTGAGTATGAGAGAAAAGCCCATACTTAGGTCCGAACACGTAAGCCCTCTAAAATGCGAGTTATAAGCCTTAAAGTGGAACCACTTTCCACATATATTGAAAAGAAAAGAGAGGCTGCCACAATTTGCCTAGGGTGAAGTGACCACGGGTAGCAAATACTGAAGGCAGTAGGAAACCCCCCCCCCAAAAAAAAAAAACCACCTTTAGAACCCTTTTTCTTAACCTTTTATACCCAGATAAACATTCCTAGCCCCTGGGGCTGTGTGTAAGGCATGAAACAAATGGAGCTTACTGGCCAGGAAGAGGTGCGAAAAAGCAGAGACCAGCTGGGCGAGGAAGTTGGAAGAAAATCGACCAGGGAGTCATCCCCAGTCCAAAAAAAAGAAGAAGAAGAAGAAGGAATAAGGGTGGCGAAGCCACGAAGAAAAGAAAGAAAAAAAGAGGGGGAACGGAGAAAAGGAAGAAAATGGTCAGAAAGATTTGACCAAAAAAAAATGAATGAAGGAATAAGGGTGGCGAAGCCACAAAGATGCTACTGACCAGTTGGAGACCAAAGCCCGAAGCGCCAGTTAAGAAAAGCAACTGATCAGAAGCCTGATACACACAGTCCCCCCACATCAATAAAATAGAAATTTTGAACCTTAGAGCCTTAGGAACATCCACCCAAAACATTACAAGCCAAAAGCCCCGTTACAAGCCTATAAGTCCTTCAGTAGCCGCTCGTGAGATCGAAGTCCGAAGCAATTGTGGTTGAGCATAATGAGAGAATGCTATGGGCTTAATTAATTAACATATTTTTAATCTCCAAGAGTGGACTTAGCAAGAAACTCTAATTTATTATTCATAGAGTAATTAAACTCCAACTAGCTAGGTTCCGAATAATAAAACCTCGTTTCGAGCTCCTTTTATGGATATTATCAAACGAGACTCTCCTCGCGCACGATTCAACATAATAGCAATCCTAGCACCGCTAGATAATGATCACCACTACCCAATATACCTGGATCGTTGGGTGACGAAAAATCCGCACCTTTGGTAAGTCAAAGTAGTAGATACTCAATATCGTATGCTCAATGCCAACGTACATTGATTAAGAAATTATTTATCAAGACCTCATCTTTCAGTAGATAGCATAAAGACTCGTCTTGCTGTTTGATCCATTCGGTGCTATACTACCCCAACGTCATCTTATTTCAATAAGGCTTAGAAATAATCGGACTTACATTGCAACATTTCATGATAGGTAGTCTAGGCCTATCTAGGTTATGAAATTATTATTTTTCTTTGTTCAGAACTGACCGCGTACCTTAAATTGAGTGCAGCCCACAAAAATAATATGTTGCATTACTTGGAAAAGAATAATTAGAGTTTTACAGTATTCAATCACTCGAAAGGTGATTTCTAATATACAAACCCTAACAATATATTTATATAGATTGAAGTAATTACTCCTAATTAAATCCTCCAATAAAAAAAATCACCAAATATTCTATTACTATTCACAGTTTTATGGTCAACTTAATACTAATTTAAAAATACTAATAATCACAGATAAATTTCAAGATCAATTAAATGCATTCCATATACTACTCATTTTATCTATCCATTCCATGTTTGTTTCAAGTCTTTTATTCCCTTAATCAAATTCTAAGTTACTATTTCCACTAGTTACTTTATACTCCGTAATTACTAATCTTACCTAGTAAATCCTCAAATTTAGTTTAACATCGATAGTCATTCTAAATCATATTTCTTTTACCAAATCTTATAAATAAAACTCATTAACCTTATCAACTAAATTTCTTTAATCTCAGTTATTTGCAATCGTTACAATATGCTTAAATCATCAATTCTAGTCTCATTTCTATGGTTAATCCACTCATATAATCACACTTAGTTATTAGTCATTACCATATTCAATTCCTTACTCAAAAAAACATCTTTCACTTCAATATTCCAATCAATTTTCCAAAATATATCAAATGACCATTATAAATACTAATAAATTTATTTTAGTCACTAAATAAGATATAATATTCATTTTCAACAACAATTTGACCAATTAAGATTCATGGATTAATGCACTAAGATAGTCAGTTCATACCCAAAATCATACATAGGTTCAACTCAATTTAGTTCAATGGAAAAACTTATGTTTCCGACGTCTACGGACAAGGATTGATAGATAAACTCAAAACGTAACACACACCTTATTTGACAACCAACGAGGTCGGAAAATTTTACCTCATAACCTATCATAAGTTTCAAATAAAAGGAAAATAGGATAAAAGAGAGCCCTACCTTGATAACCATACGTTGGTTCGACTGGTTCAAAGCGTCAACACAAATTAAGTGAAACTTTCATGGATTGCAACTTCTTCTTCCTCCTTTGATTACTAATCGGTTGATTCTCCAAAGTGGGGTGAATAGTAGGCTAGTAGCTATATTTGATTTTATAGCAAGAGCCACATTATTTAATTAATTACGAATAGTAAATGACAAATGGCACTATTTTGATCATTCATATTCCTTCTAGATGATTCCATGTATAATTGTCTTGATTGTAGTAGAAAAAATTTACAAACCTAAAAAAATCGTGCCTCTCGAAGAGTTTTGGAGATAAAAATATACATAGCATCTTTTATGCAAAATGTCAATTTCTCCCTTCTATTGTATACGCTATATAATTTCTGATTTAATTCTATTTTCTTGCTCAATCTTACTGACGTGATACATGTGTAACCCCAATTCTATATAAAATAACATTCAGTGTTGTGCACAAATTATTAGAATTTCAGCCTAAATTGACAAATTTGTGTAGAAAGGAATTTTCCAACTAAACCCTGATTTGGAGTGTTACAATTATGTCTTGAACTAGTCTTTTCAGCACAACTTTTTCGAAGCGGACTGCTATTTGTTCAACAATCGTTGGCCGCCAGCGGTCCGCTGGGTCGAATGCTCCATATTTTCATCTTCGAGTTTTAGCTATCTTTTTAGGCTCAAATTTGCACATTTCTCACAAAACACGTCAAAATACCAAAATAGATAAAATATGTAATTATTGGACATGTAATGCAACATTGATACTCAAAATGGACCAAATAAAGGCCCTAAAATAGTGGAAAAACCGAGCGTATCAAAAAGTATGACTCCCATTTCATTAATATTTTCAATTCACTTTCTATTAACATTTTTTAAAACTCGTGGCGGATAAAGTGTGACTTTTAATAGCTAACGTAAGGAGTAGGATTTTCTTGTGGCAGCTTTTTCAAGATTTCATAGTTATGAGTTGATAAAATATGTAGATTCATATTGATTGTTGTTATTAAAAGTATGGAAAAAGAGAAAATGAAATACAGAGATATATAGCAGGAGGATAGAAATTTATTTTAGCAAACATGAAAGTAAAACACGCATTCCCAAGGTAATAGTAGATCAATTGTCATTGTTGCAGCTATAGTTGATCAATTGTCATTGTTGCGGAGCAAATACTTAGCGCAGAGTAGCATGAGGCCAGTGAATGGTTTAATGGAAGCGATTTCAACATTCGCTGCAGCTTCTTCTTTGAGCTCGTACTCGATCGTAGATCGAGTTATACACTGCTTCTCGTTTCCCTCCACCTCTATCACATTGAATCTCATACGATACAACGTGAACCCTAGATCCAGAAATCCACCTTCCACAACCTCTGCCTCCTTCACACGCTTCTCGTTATCCACCACCATGAATTT
This sequence comes from Salvia splendens, assembly GCF_004379255.2. Taxonomy (NCBI): domain Eukaryota; kingdom Viridiplantae; phylum Streptophyta; class Magnoliopsida; order Lamiales; family Lamiaceae; genus Salvia; species Salvia splendens. Next base: position 34,933,745 of record NC_056046.1, read on the forward strand.
CTCCTTGAACGACTTCATTCCCCCTCCCATCCCTGCTAAATTAATCAATTAAATTAAGTAGGATAATTACATAAATCTAGCGGAAGTTGATTGAACTGAATGTGGATGGTACCTGGACGGAAAACGACCTCGAGAATGGTTCCGGCGCCGCCGTCCCCTTGGACGACGTCGACCCGGCTGATAAAGTCGGAGTTGGCTTCCTCCGCCACTTTGGGGAGCTGTAGAGTGCCGTAGAGCTTCCACGCTTCAGTTGCCGGTACATCAACCGTCATCTCAGCGGACATTGTTCCGTACATCTTCAATTTCCGGTTGTGGCGGATGTGATGTCTATGCACTATAGAGAGAAGTTGAGATTGAGAGTGTTATTATTTATAAAATAAGGGCGTGGTTGAATTGGTAAATAGGGGCATTCATAGTGCATTTAACGGCCCAATATAGTGTTTGATTTGTTGGTTAAATTTTCTGTGTGACTCGTTTAATGGGCAAGGGCCCGTTGAATTAAGGCTGAAAATGACTGCTTTATTATCATGAAAAATTCAGTGATAATAATATGTGCAACATGTAATGACCCGAAATTCTGTAACTCAGAAATTAGTTAAAATTTGTTAGGTTTTTTAATACAATATTTAAGTTGTAAGGTGTCGGATTAGTTGGGAAATAAATAAGTATAAATGTATTTTGAAAAAGATATAAAAAAATGAATAAAAAAAAGAGAAGAAGAAAAAAGAAAAGGAAATTAGAAAGGGAGGAGAAATATCTCCCTCTAGAACTTACGGGAATTATCATTCCCACTCCTACACTTTCATTTTTACACACATACACTGCCATGGAGTTACACACACACAACGATGTTGTCATCTCCTTCCGGCGACCGACTCCTTACTCCTCTCTCTCCCTATTTCTCTCTCTCTCGTCGGCAATTGAAGAAATTTTCCAGATTCTCCGTCGCCGTCTCCAGCTGCTTCAGTCGCTCCGACGCCGCTGCACAGAACCGTCGGCTTCTGCTCGCCGGGATAACGACGCTGCCGTCGACGTCTGCTACAAGCTTCGTTCGCTGCTGTGCAGCCCCCCCCGCCGGGAAGGTGCCGCTGTACCGCCGGGAAGACGCGACGCTGCTGCTGTCTCGCCGGGAAGACGCGACGCCGCTGTTGTCAGCAGCCTCCGTCGGTCATTCTCTGCCACTCTGTTGCCCCGATTTACCCCGAAACAGCCCCGACGCCTCTGATACCAACCCGATTCGTTAAAGGTAAGGTAACACAAGCAAGGAGGAACAAGAATCTGGGATTTCGATGTCAAGGCTCGTTGGACTTGAGGTAGTATATTCTATATTAGGTCCTAATTCTTGAATTAAGTGCACGTAATTGCATTTTGAGTTTTTGCGTGCTAAATTATGATACAATACGTGATTATCATATATTATCTATAGCTTGCAAATATGTGAGGGAGGCTGTGAATGATAATAATGAATGCTTTGAAACTTACTACGTCTATGTAAGGTGATATTGTGGGAAAACCAGTAATTGACGTGATATGTTTTGGAAATTGTTGGGCTTGTTGTTTGAATGTAGGGATAACATAGAGTACTTAAAGAGGGCTTTGGAAGCTTGCTTTGCTAATTTGATTTAGTTTAGGGATTATGTAGCTGGGAGGCCCTTTGCTTAACCTTGTGCTAGTGTCATTGTATTCCACAGTTAATTATTTTCTTGATCACAGTTCCTTTGTATGCTTGTTAGTTTGACATACATACGATAGACCAGAGGAAATAGAAGGAAAAAAAAATACTCACTAGCTTTGGTTGATCATATCTGTAACCAAACTCTGGTTTCATTAGTTTTTTTTTAAATAGGCAATCACATTGAGTGAACAGTTACATGGTTTCAATTGCAAAACATGTTGTCACATTTGCTTTATTTCTGGTTTACTTTATCACATTATCAGGCTGTGTTGGAAACAGTAGCTAGAGTGAAGCCAAAGAAAGCAACGAGACAACTATTGTGTCACGTTCTGGCAGCATATTTCGACTTCAGTTAACCAAGTAAACGACCTCATTTTCTTACCAAATTTTAGCTGAACATAGTTTTGCGTGTCTTCTGCCTTGTGACCGAAATTCAGCTTCATCCGAGTTCAAATAGATTTATAGTGATTTTTCCAATACAATCTGCCCTGTTCAGGCTGGTTAGGGGGAAAACGATTATAAACTCTAAATGACTAGGAATTTCCAGCTCAAAATTCATCCCTACAAACTACACATGTATGAACTTATTTTGCCTCTGATTTTGTTGAGTTTCGACTTTCGAGTCGGTCTGAATGATTTTTCATAGTTGGTCCATTTTCTGTAAAATCTTGGGATATGATAACAGTTGAAATGCTTATGCTTTAACCTTATTTTTTTGGACAAGTGTATGAAGATATGATTCCTAATGTGAAATCTTGAAGGAGAAATAGTTGTTTTTGACTAAGCTAATGTCTTGTAGGATAAATGCATAAATAATAGACAATAATTATGAAATTAAGTTAGAAAATAATGGTTAATAGTATGAATTTGATACTTTATATGCGAAAGTGAAATATATATTGAAGGGTAATCCTACCCCAGGAAATAACAAGGACAAGGACAAGGAGCAGGAATAAAGGGATTCTTGTGTCAAGGGCGTTTTGGATTTCAAGGTAGTGTATTCTACATTAGGTCTTAATTCCTGAATTAAGTCTACGCTATTGCATATAGAATCTTATGTTCTTTTATGTGATTTGTATATGTTATTTGTGACGTGAAATATGCGAATTTTGTATATGCGATGGCATTGTGAGAGTTGAAATTTAATCTGTTTATCTGATCTGATATGGTATGAAAAGAAGATACTGATGTGTTATGTTAGTAATTATTGAAAATAAGTATTGATATTTAATTGAGTATATTTGACTGTGTTTACGCCCCGTGCTTGAGTGTGTTCTGTGGGTACAATTGGCATGCCATAGGACAGCAGCGCTGCATTATCTGTGATCTCTCGTCTTCTGGATAACCGAAGCGAGGATCGTCTGTTATCTGATGGGCCCCTATCTGATCGATCTGTCTGATATGCACCCTATGGGTGGTGGTCTATTCCCGGGACTATCTGTCTGCACCCTAATGGGTGGTCTGTGCGGCGTCCTCTCGAGGACCATGACCGCGTCTGTATCTGAATTCTGTTCTGATCTGGTCCGCGTACCCTAGTTTGTCACTAAGCACTTAATGGGGCTATATGTGTTCTATGAGAACAATGGTGATTGTTATATGTGTTATGCTATGTGATTGTGTGAAACCTATGTTATAACTCTGATATATCTGGTACATGAGAGCAGATTTTGTTATATGTGTTTGGATATGTGAAAGCTATATTCTTATGTGAAAAACGATATTATGTGATGCTAAATGATATATTCTGATACAAATGATCCTCTGATGCAAAAAGGTGAATCTGACATTGTTTGATATGATTTGACGTTGTATGAAGTTATGATGTTGCTCGAAACTAGCAATTGATAATTGATCATGTTTATTGGTATATTATGAGATTATATAATTATGCCTTCAGTAAGTCCCAAGAAATCAAAGGAGGAAAGGTCAGACCTTTATTGTTGGTTACTTTGATATGTATATGGTTATGAGAATGTTGGCGATCTGTATACGCGTTGGTGTATAAATAATATTGTGACATATTCTGTGGTTAGCTCGATAATTGGTGATGTGAACTTTACTTTGTGTACTATATTATTAGTTTATGAATTTATATGTGATTATGAATCTGGTAAATTCCATGAGATCAAGGAATGATGACCTAAATTTATGATTATGATATTGGGAGTTTTGATATTAGATATATGTAAATGGATATGATGAGGTAGGCTTTGGAGTGTTTTCTAGATTAATAATAATGAAAACACGTAGGTTGCATAACGTTTACTTAACCCCGGAAATTAGGCTCTAATGTTGAGTATACTACTGGGCTTGTTGAAGCTCACCCATTTCTTTTTCCCCTCTGCAGATTAGAGGATCAGACCTAGCTCTTTTGTTGTACAGCTGCTCAGCCAGGTCACTAGCCAGTCTTTTGAGTTCGAGTAATTCTTGGATATGTTAGTTGTGGCATGTATAGAAAGTGTAATGTAGTTTGGACGTTTCACTTACTTCGTTATCCAGGTTGTATATATATATATAGACTTTTGGGAAACAGGTTTATGGTCCAATTTCAGACGTTATATAGCAGTTTTTCTGTTTGCTAAGTAAATGAAAAATTAATTAATCTATAAACAAAAAAAAGAATCAAGGATTTTCTGTTAAGTCGGGATTTGTACCGAAAGGTGACATCACTTATTCGATTATTAAATTAATCGGGTTAGGGGTGTTACATGTTTTGGTATCAGAGCCTAAGTTTAGGCGGTCCTAGGCTTGAGACGTGTTTAGATGTGTCTAGAAACATGCCACATAGGATATTGATTTGAGTCATTGCTAGTGACCTGATGTGTATATGTTTTCCTGATGTGTACATGTTTTTCTGGCTTCAAGACTTGACAGTTTTTAGTTTCTGAGTGATACGGAAAACCTTTTTGTATAAGGTTCGAAATGGTGAATTGAGGTTGAGTAGACCGATGATCCTATAGTCATTTGGCCGGCTATTGAAATAAAAAAAAAGCTTGCATCTGTTGCACTTTAAATTGACTCTTCAACTTATATTATATACGATGCCAGTCGTCGTCGTGTTCTTGCTTGCTGTCTTCCTCAAGTTTGGCTTGCCCTCGCTTTCTGAGTAGAACTTTCTCAACAACACCACGAAAAAGTCCACTTTGGTTGCCCACTGATCTGATCATCCATCAAAACTAGGCTTTAAAGCTCCTTTAACTGATACGGTGTAGTAATATGAATATGCCAAATGAGAGTTATCCTTTGTGATCTCTTCCTTTGAGAATTGTTGTTTGGGACCCTCCAATGTGTTTGCCTTTTTTTCGACCCTATAAGATAATTGAAGGAAGTGATTTTTCCTCCTAGTACTGTTACCTTGGAGAAATTATCTTCTTTGATTAATTCCTAATAATTGCATCCTTCCGGGTCATCTAAACATTAAGTGTTTACTTATCTACCACCACTGAAACTGTTGCAGTACATCCTCCCGATGTTGTGAAGATGAAGGGTCACGCCAGCAGCTCGGCGAGCCGTCTGATTTCAAAGAGAGACAAGGCTATAAAGGATGCGACTAGGCCTCTTAGACGGTGTAAGGGTTGCGATGAGATGGGTCATCACGACTCTAGGAATTGTCCTGTGCTTAAAGAGATGAGGATGGAGAAGGATGCTGGCAAGGGGAAAAATCCAGCTTGAATCATATCTTTAAAAAAATTCCTGCATTTGTTGTTCCTTTGGTCGATTCTTTATTTTTAGTAGGATGGTTGTAATAGAATCTCTTGGTTTACTTGGTTTGGGTGAAAAATATGTCGGTTTATGAGATGGTTAAACATCTGTCCCTAACACTTTTCATGAGCATTATTTTAACTCAAGCGTTGAAGGCCAAATACATTATACGGTTTCCATTAACAATTACAAAACATATATACACATTCTAGGAGTACTAAATATACGTTCTACTATATCAGGTATGCAATCAACAAATGCATTATTTATTGTTGCAATTGCATTAGACATAACGATTGTTGCATTAATTGTGTAATATACACAAACAATGTTTGTGTATGCATAATATAATACGAATACTTACAGTGTATGCAGACATGATGCACATACAATGGAGGCCTACTATGTATTTGTTGCAAATTATTAGGTGTGCAATAATCGAATGCATTATTTAGTTGAGGCGCTAGCATTACGCCTAACGATTGTTGCATTATCCATGTAAAATACGCAAAGAAAGTTTCGTAATGCATAATATATTACGAATACTTATGTTAGGAGCAGATATTATATACAAATATAAATGCGTACTACATACATGGATTAATATGTATTAGGTGTATAAAAAAATGCATTATTTAGTGTTGCCATTGCATTGCGCACAGGAATTAGTGCATTATTTGGCATCTGTAAAGCATTACGACAGTTAAACGACCACCTATTTTGAACAAAACAAAATTACAAACACGACAAAGGACATAATACACCAAGTACACAAAAAGTATTTTCATCCGTCTGATTAAAAGGAATGCACATACGGTTCTGATGAGTGCTCACAAGATAAAATTCAAAAAGACTTTCTCAAAAACATTGGTAAGTGTATTGAAGGTTGTAATAATATCTAAAATGCTAAGTCTTCCAACAAATACCAGAGAGTCACGCACTACAAACCATAATTTTCTACCCAGCATTCGAAATTGAAATTTGCAGGTTTTTCTTTCCAGAACTTGTTTGCATTTTTTTGGTTTGCGGCACCGCGGACATTGTGAGCACAAGTCAGTAACGCCCTTGCGAACTTGATTCGAAACATTTCAATACTTTTGTTTCCCTTCGCTGTGAGCCCGCATTCCCAGTCTTTCTCCTTCTCTCCAAAGTAGGTTTCCAAGTGGCGCATGACATACACACCATTCTCACATATGGACAGGTTGTTCCGCCACGGCATTGCAACTACATGTGTTGTGCACTTTCGTATCACATCAGCCAGTCTGGAGTCGTTGCACTTATCTATTGCGTCAGCCATGAATTTCCGCTAAAACAAAAACATACATAATTTTATCGCATCACCAAAATATGTTTTAATGCATAAAAGGAAAAAAAATAGAGTGGTCACATATCATACCAGCAAAGATGGTGTGTCCCCATATTTGTCGCCGAACGATGCGTGCGACTCTGTGAGGGTGTGGTCAATAATGTTGATCTTGCCATCCGGCACATCGAAACAGACCACATATTGATGTATCTTCCCCCAAATTGGGAAGAAGATATACACGACGAAGTTAACAATAAATGTTATTGTAAGATGTCCTAAACAATTGATTCTCATACAAATAAGTTTATATTCACACTAACCAGATCGTGTTTCTCCCATTTGCTGTATCCTGCTGCTAGTGCCTCCTCAAAAAGAATGGTCCAAAAAGACGCAAATCTCCTTTCTTCATCCCACTCTTCAGGGCTATCTATCAGCGATGGTGCCTACAATCGTTGTCGGTACTTCAGGTACTTATGTTGCAGAGTAATATTCATTTCGTAAATAGATAAAATAATAGATTCACTCACGCATGGCCTTGTCGAAAAGAAGAGTCTGGACGCTGTATATGGTGCCTTGTGCTTCTCCATATTGTTCAAATATGAGCACCAAGTGTCCACGATGACCGGGCTGACAGGTTTAAATGGTGCCAGTGAAAGGAACTCGGACTTCACTGTTTGTTTGTAGGAGTCTTCGTAAACAATTGCATCCCTGCGTATCAATATAAAATGCCACGTTAATAATTGCCTACATAAGAACTATCAAATCCAAATAATGAAGCTAAAATCCCAGTAGGTTTATTACTGTTTTCAAAGAATACCAAACCTAATGTAGAATAAACTTCTATTACTGTATGATTACATAATGCACAATGAGAATTTCATAATGCGAAGTTTAGAAATTAATACATGAAATACAAAAAAACAATCAGTAAAGAGAATCACCCTCTTCACACATCAAATGCAACACAAATAATACACACCTGATCGATTTATGCGTCTTCGCTGTGCTCAGAACCCAGAAATATAGTTCCTTGTCATTGCCGTTAGCCTTGGTTGTAAGCCTTACAGCACGCTCGTTGAAAGGAGATCGCATAGCAGGACTAGCTTTCCTTAAACGTGTCGTTTCAACGTTTAAATCCTGCTGCAAATATACAATACACATACAACAATTAGGCAAAATCCTTAAAAGATGTTATCTATTATTTTGTTACCGATCGGATGGCCTCTTTAGCCTTGTTGACCTTCTCCTTTCCTTTTACACGTCCAGCCGCGATTTTCAATGGCACGTCGGAACTAATACCACCCGTCCCAGCCTCAGAAATTACTATCCCCTTCTCCTTTGACAGGGGCGGTCTCTGCGAATGCAAGGTTACAATACAATTCATAAGATAATTAGACATACTGCATAATGCCTAAGATACTCAATATAATGCACCAAACATAATAAATAATGCATATAATGCATAAGATACTCAATATAATGCATGAAACATAATAAATAATGCACATACTGCAATGTATAATGCACATTATATCTGACCTAACAACGTTAGATTAGTACAAACCTTTGTCACTGCAGGTTGTTTCTCCTGTCCACGCTTCAAAGCCATTTCCTTTGTCAGGCCTGATCTGTTATCTTCCTTTCCCTATGTTTTCAAGTCAATCAGATACGTGTCTTTACAAGTTCACATAAAAATGTTATGATATACAATACATTAAATTAAATCAAACCTTGACTCTCCCATCGGGATATGACATATTTGATATTACCTTAACACATTTTTGTTTTGTTGTTGTCACCACCTCTTTACCACCTTCTCTAACTCTTCCAGTTTCGTCACCCGACGAACCCACCTTAGCATTTCCACCTTTCGTAATCTCCCTTCGCTCGTGTACCGTCTCCCCTACTCCACCAGTCTCCTGCGCAATACATCAATCATTTAAATGTTGTCAAAATAACAAAAATTATGTGCGCGAATAACTAATTTGGATACTTACAGCACCAACCACCTCCATGTGTGTTGCTGCAACTGAGGTGTACACATATGCTGGGACTCCAAGTCCGGCAACATCACCTAATGGAGCAGACATTGTCGCGCCTCCTTGACACACTTCATTTAACGGCCGATCCACATCCGGTGCAACACTTGCTTGGCCATCAGGTTTGGGGGTTGTCCTCCAGCGCTTACACATGCCTCGGGGGTTGGCTGTGTGGCAAACGGGTCGGGGCAGTCAAATCCATCTAAAACAAAAGATGGCCGTGTAAAGCTTTTTGTAATGGACTTTTTTTTGTCGTAGGCTGCCATCATTTTCTCCATCTCAGCAATCCATTCCTGACTGTACTCCTCCTCATCCTCTCTTGCTTGGGTCAAGGTTGTTGTTATTTCGTCATCTCCAACCTCCTCTTCCTCAGGAATCCCCAACAATTTTCTGCCAATTTGACTTCCCACACGGATGCAACCATCGTCAAGTAGCTCGAGAGGGATACTGATGAAATCATCAACCCACATAGAGATAGCGTGGGCCATCAACGCGCTAGAACCAACAAACTTGTCTCTTAGGCGCCTTGTTCTGTGGAGTCCCGTAGAGGACCCTTCTCCCGCAGCCATAGTTGCTCGCCTCTGCATTTCCTCTTCCGCTACCAATCTGTCCTTGTCTACACGTGGCTCTAATCTCCCAGTACCAAACAGGTCGCGTTCTAGATCCTCACGTTGCTTTAGGGAATCGGCTGTCCACCCTTTCATCGTAGGCCAGGTTCGTACTACGCGTCGCCGGATGTGGACCACGCGGTCCACATAGCAGCACTGGAAAAATTATGCAAAAAATAAGGGTTATTGATCAATAATGCAAACTACATTACAAATAATGCATTATGTGACACATTATAATGCAGCATCTGATGATAAATATATAGCATCTCTTTTTTATTAGAAACCTACCACCAGGCAGTGTATTGGCCCGGAGAACAATGGAGACTGTCCGCTAGCCCAGCTCGGGTAAGTGGCCTCAAGGACCGACAACACGTAGCCACACCAATTAAGATTTCTGATATCCACTACATTGTCGACAAATGTAAAATCTTCGGCTTGCAGTGGCCGTCAGAAGGAGTTTCTACCAAAACATTTTCAAGTAGGAACATGAATAGCTTCTTGAATTCATCTCCACCATCCACATCGGCCATCATCATCTGTGCAATATCTTTTGGGGTCATCTTAATTCGTCCCTTCTGGCACCTCTCTTCCAGTAGGTCATTAAATGTGAAGTTTGACTGCTTGCCCGTTGATGGCCTTGATATGACTTGTGGACCACGAGGGAACCCCAACGTTAGGTGGACATCCTCTTCGTCAAGAGTAAGGTATTCACCGCCTGTAAGTTGAATCTGGCAGCGGGCAAGATTTAAGGACCTCAATACCCAATATGCAAGATACGGAGGGATTTCCTTAATATCGAAATCAAGGACTGCCCCAAATCCAATTTCTGTAACAGCCCTCTTCTGTCTGGGATTCAGCTGTTTCAAGCATTCAATGAATTCAGAAGGGGTTCTGCGGCAGTATAGTCGATCCTGTTTTCGCCCCGTAGGTTGTTTAGGCTCTCCTTGACTACCAGAGGTCCCAGGTCCTATCTCGGCTAACCTCTCCCTAAATCTTTTAGCAATGGCCACTGGAATAATGTCGTCGACAACACTGTCTATGTCGACTCTAAGCTGGTTATCTGAAATGGACCAAAAAACACATCATGAACTGAATTTGATTACTGATTAATATGTAAAGCAGAATATATGATGCTGAAGTCGCAATAATTAATAAATTAAACTTAAACACCACAGATAACACCATTAATACATATACCACAACATATGATGCGTATGACACAATAATTAGTGTATAATACTTAACAACGACAGCTATGACCGTAAATAATGCTTCAAATACTTACTACAATGCAAATATCACGTTATATAATGCACAGAATAAAGTGAATAATGCACATAAATTTACAGGTTAACTTTATGCATAAATCATAGAGGACACATAATGCACAGAATGGCCTACAAAAATGCACAGAGTAATCTTAGCCATATTGCATACAATGAACCAAATAATTCTTACTGTCAATCCATATTGTAAAGAATCTATATTCAATCGTCAATCTGAATCCTCTGTAACAATACAGACAACACACCTTTTCAACAGCAATATAATGCATAGATATTGATACATAATGCACGATATGCCCAAAAAAATGCACACAGTAGTGTTAAATATCTTATTCTCTAGCACGGTTAACACAAGCAACACACAGACCTGGGACCATTATTATACACAATAAACTAAACTGATACTGAAAAACACAAGATGCGACGGCAATCTACCTGCATCATGTGAGGCTTGCGAGCGCGGACGTCCTCTTTTAGGCATTTTGAACCTGGCATAAAACAGAAATATAAGAGACCTAAATCCATCCCCATTTAACACAACACAATAACGGGGATGGATTTAGGTCTCTTATATTTCTGATTATCCTGATGTAGATATTGTGTTGTGTTAAATGGGGATGGATTTAGGTCTCTTATATTTCTGTTTTATGCCAGGTTCAAAATGCCTAAAAGAGGACGTCCGCGCTCGCAAGCCTCACATGATGTAGGTAGATTGCCGTCGCATCTTGTGTTTTTCAGTATCAGTTTAGTTTATTGTGTATAATAATGGTCCCAGGTCTGTGTGTTGCTTGTGTTAACCGTGCTAGAGAATAAGATATTTAACATTACTGTGTGCATTTTTTTGGGCATATCGTGCATTATGTATCAATATCTATGCATTATATTGCTGTTGAAAAGGTGTGTTGTCTGTATTGTTACAGAGGATTCAGATTGACGATTGAATATAGATTCTTTACAATATGGATTGACAGTAAGAATTATTTGGTTCATTGTATGCAATATGGCTAAGATTACTCTGTGCATTTTTGTAGGCCATTCTGTGCATTATGTGTCCTCTATGATTTATGCATAAAGTTAACCTGTAAATTTATGTGCATTATTTACTTTATTCTGTGCATTATGTAACGTGATATTTGCATTGTAGTAAGTATTTGAAGCATTATTTACGGTCATAGCTGTCGTTGTTAAGTATTATACACTAATTATTGTGTCATACGCATCATATGTTGTGGTATATGTATTAATGGTGTTATCTGTGGTGTTTAAGTTTAATTTATTAATTATTGCGACTTCAGCATCATATATTCTGCTTTACATATTAATCAGTAATCAAATTCAGTTCATGATGTGTTTTTTGGTCCATTTCAGATAACCAGCTTAGAGTCGACATAGACAGTGTTGTCGACGACATTATTCCAGTGGCCCTTGCTAAAAGATTTAGGGAGAGGTTAGCCGAGATAGGACCTGGGACCTCTGGTAGTCAAGGAGAGCCTAAAAAACCTACGGGGCGAAAACAGGATCGACTATACTGCCGCAGAACCCCTTCTGAATTCATTGAATGCTTGAAACAGCTGAATCCCAGACAGAAGAGGGCTGTTACAGAAATTGGATTTGGGGCAGTCCTTGATTTCGACATTAAGGAAATCCCTCCGTATCTTGCATATTGGGTATTGAGGTCCTTAAATCTTGCCCGCTGCCAGATTCAACTTACAGGCGGTGAATACCTTACTCTTGACGAAGAGGATGTCCACCTAACGTTGGGGTTCCCTCGTGGTCCACAAGTCATATCAAGGCCATCAACGGGCAAGCAGTCAAACTTCACATTTAATGACCTACTGGCAGAGAGGTGCCAGAAGGGACGATTTAAGATGACCCCAAAAGATATTGCACAGATGATGATGGCTGATGTGGATGGTGGAGATGAATTCAAGAAGCTATTCATGTTCCTACTTGAAAATGCTTTGGTAGAAACTCCTTCTGACGGCCACTGCAAGCCGAAGATTTTACATTTTGTCGACAATGTAGCGGATATCAGAAATCTTAATTGGTGTGGCTACGTGTTGTCGGTCCTTGAGGCCACTTACCCGAACTGGGCTAGCGGACAGTCTCCATTGTTCTCCGGGCCAATACACTGCCTGGTGGTAGGTTTCTAATAAAAAAGAGATGTTATATATTTATCATCAGATGCTGCATTATAATGTGTCACATAATGCATTATTTGTAATGTAGTTTGCATTATTGATCAATAACCCTTATTTTTTGCATAATTTTTCCAGTGCTGCTATGTGGACCGAGTGGTCCACATCCGGCGACGCGTAGTACGAACCTGGCCTACGATGAAAGGGTGGACAGCCGATTCCCTAAAGCAACGTGAGGATCTAGAACGCGACCAGTTTGGTACTGGGAGATTAGAGCCACGTGTAGACAAGGACAGATTGGTAGCGGAAGAGGAAATGCAGAGGCGAGCAACTATGGCTGCGGGAGAAGGGTCCTCTACGGGACTCCACAGAGCAAGGCGCCTAAGAGACAAGTTTGTTGGTTCTAGCGCGTTGATGGCCCACGCTATCTCTATGTGGGTTGATGATTTCATCAGTATCCCTCTCGAGCTACTTGACGACGGTTGCATCCGTGTGGGAAGTCAAATTGGCAGAAAATTGTTGGGGATTCCTGAGGAAGAGGAGGTTGGAGATGACGAAATAACAACAACCTTGACCCAAGCAAGAGAGGATGAGGAGGAGTACAGTCAGGAATGGATTGCTGAGATGGAGAAAATGATGGCAGCCTACGACAAAAAAAAGTCCATTACAAAAGCTTTACACGGCCATCTTTTGTTTTAGATGGATTTGACTGCCCCGACCCGTTTGCCACACAGCCAACCCCCGAGGCATGTGTAAGCGCTGGAGGAGTACAACCTCCCAAACCTGATGGCCAAGCAAGTGTTGCACCGGATGTGGATCGGCCGTTAAATGAAGTGTGTCAAGGAGGCGCGACAATGTCTGCTCCATTAGGTGATGTTGCCGGACTTGGAGTCCCAGCATATGTGCACACCTCAGTTGCAGCAACACACATGGAGGTGGTTGGTGCCGTAAGTATCCAAATTAGTTATTCGCGCACATAATTTTTGTTATTTTGACAACATTTAAATGATTGTTGTATTGCGCAGGAGACTAGTGGAGTAGGGGAGACGGTACACGAGCGAAGGGAGATTACGAAAGGTGGAAATGCTAAGGTGGGTTCGTCGGGTGACGAAACTGGAAGAGTTAGAGAAGGTGGTAAAGAGGTGGTGACAACAACAAAACAAAAATGTGTTAAGGTAATATCAGATATGTCATGTCCCGATGGGAGAGTCAAGGTTTGATTTAATTTAATGTATTGTATATCATAACATTTTTATGTGAACTTGTAAAGACACGTATCTGATTGACTTGAAAACATAGGGAAAGGAAGATAACAGATCAGGCCTGACAAAGGAAATGGCTTTGAAGCGTGGACAGGAGAAACAACCTGCAGTGACAAAGGTTTGTACTAATCTAACGTTGTTAGGTCAGATATAATGTGCATTATACATTGCAGTATGTGCATTATTTATTATGTTTCATGCATTATATTGAGTATCTTATGCATTATATGCATTATTTATTATGTTTGGTGAGTATCTTAGGCATTATGCAGTATGTCTAATTATCTTATGAATTGTATTGTAACCTTGCATTCGCAGAGACCGCCCCTGTCAAAGGAGAAGGGGATAGTAATTTCTGAGGCTGGGACGGGTGGTATTAGTTCCGACGTGCCATTGAAAATCGCGGCTGGACGTGTAAAAGGAAAGGAGAAGGTCAACAAGGCTAAGGAGGCCATCCGATCGGTAACAAAATAATAGATAACATCTTTTAAGGATTTTGCCTAATTGTTGTATGTGTATTGTATATTTGCAGCAGGATTTAAATGTTGAAACGGCACGTTTAAGGAAAGCTAGTCCTGCTATGGGATCTCCTTTCAACGAGCGTGCTGTAAGGCTTACAGCCAAGGCTAACGGCAATGACAAGGAACTATATTTCTGGGTTCTGAGCACAGCGGAGACGCATAAATCGATCAGGTGTGTATTATTTGTGTTGCATTTGATGTGTGAAGAGGGTGATTCTCTTTACTGATTGTTTTTTTGTATTTCATGTATTAATTTCTAAACTTCGCATTATGAAATTCTCATTGTGCATTATGTAATCATACAGTAATAGAAGTTTATTCTACATTAGGTTTGGTATTCTTTGAAAACAGTAATAAACCTACTGGGATTTTAGCTTCATTATTTGGATTTGATAGTGCTTATGTAGGCAATTATTAACGTGGCATTTTATATTGATATGCAGGGATGCAATTGTTTACGAAGACTCCTACAAACAAACAGTGAAGTTCGAGTTCCTTTCACTGGCACCATTTAAACCTGTCAGCCCGGTCATCGTGGACACTTGGTGCTCATATTTGAACAATATGGAGAAGCTCAAGGCACCATTTACAGCGTCAAGACTCTTCTTTTCGACAAGGCCATGCGTGAGTGAATCTATTATTTTATCTATTTACGAGATGAATATTACTCTGCAACATAAGTACCTGAAGTACCGACAACGATTGTAGGCACCATCGCTGATAGATAGCCCTGAAGAGTGGGATGAAGAAAGGAGATTTGCGTCTTTTTGGACCATTCTTTTTGAGGAGGCACTAGCAGCAGGATACAGCAAATGGGAGAAAACACGATCTGGTTAGTGTGAATATAAACTTATTTGTATGAGAATCAATTGTTTAGGACATCTTACAATAACATTTATTGTTAACTTCGTCGTGTAGATCTTTTTCCCAATTTGGGGGAAGATACATCAATATGTGGTCTGTTTCGATGTGCCGGATGGCAAGATCAACATTATTGACCACACCCTCACAGAGTCGCACGCATCGTTCGGCGACAAATATGGGGACACACCATCTTTGCTGGTATGATATGTGACCACTCTATTTTTTTTCCTTTTATGCATTAAAACATATTTTAGTGATGCGGTAAAATTATGTATGTTTTTGTTTTAGCAGAAATTCATGGCTGACGCAATAGATAAGTGCAACGACTCCAGACTGGCTGATGTGATACGAAAGTGCACAACACATGTAGTTGCAATGCCGTGGCGGAACAACCTGTCCATATGTGAGAATGGTGTGTATGTCATGCGCCACTTGGAAACCTACTTTGGAGAGAAGGAGAAAGACTGGGAATGCGGGCTCACAACGAAGGGAAACAAAAGTATTGAAATGTTTTGAATCAAGTTCGCAAGGGCGTTACTGACTTGTGCTCACAATGTCCGCGGTGCCGCAAACAAAAAAAATGCAAACAAGTTCTGGAAAGAAAACCTGCAAATTTCAATTTCGAATGCTGGGTAGAAAATTATGGTTGTAGTGCGTGACTCTCTGGTATTTGTTGGAAAGACTTAGCATTTTAGATATTATTACAACCTTCAATACACTTACCAATGTTTTTGAGAAAGTCTTTTTGAATTTTATCTTGTGAGCACTCATCAGAACCGTATGTGCATTCCTTTAATCAGACGGATGAAAATACTTTTTGTGTACTTGGTGTATTATGTCCTTTGTCGTGTTTGTAATTTTGTTTTGTTCAAAATAGGTGGTCGTTTAACTGTCGTAATGCTTTACAGATGCCAAATAATGCACTAATTCCTGTGCGCAATGCAATGGCAACACTAAATAATGCATTTTTTTATACACCTA
Source organism: Salvia splendens (assembly GCF_004379255.2). Lineage (NCBI taxonomy): Eukaryota > Viridiplantae > Streptophyta > Magnoliopsida > Lamiales > Lamiaceae > Salvia > Salvia splendens. Next base: position 34,950,130 of record NC_056046.1, read on the forward strand.
ATACATATTAATCCATGTATGTAGTACGCATTTATATTTGTATATAATATCTGCTCCTAACATAAGTATTCGTAATATATTATGCATTACGAAACTTTCTTTGCGTATTTTACATGGATAATGCAACAATCGTTGGGCGTAATGCTAGCGCCTCAACTAAATAATGCATTCGTTTATTGCCACACCTAATAATTTGCAACAAATACATAGTAGGCCTCCATTGTATGTGCATCATGTCTGCATATACTGTAAGTATTCGTATTATATTATGCATACACAAACGTTGTTTGTGTATATTACACAATTAATGCAACAATCGTTATGTCTAATGCAATTGCAACAATAAATAATGCATTTGTTGATTGCATACCTGATATAGTAGAACGTATATTTAGTACTCCTAGAATGTGTATATATGTTTTGTAATTGTTAATGGAAACCGTATAATGTATTAGGCCTTCAACGCTTGAGTTAAAATAATGCTCATGAAAAGTGTTAGGGACAGATGTTTAACCATCTAATAAACCGACATATTTTTCACCCAAACCAAGTAAACCAAGAGATTCTATTACAACCATCCTACTAAAAATAAAGAATCGACCAAAGGAACAACAAATGCAGGAATTTTTTTAAAGATATGATTCAAGCTGGATTTTTCCCCTTGCCAGCATCCTTCTCCATCCTCATCTCTTTAAGCACAGGACAATTCCTAGAGTCGTGATGACCCATCTCATCGCAACCCTTACACCGTCTAAGAGGCCTAGTCGCATCCTTTATAGCCTTGTCTCTCTTTGAAATCAGACGGCTCGCCGAAGCTGCTGGCGTGACCCTTCGTCTTCACAACATCGGGAGGATGTACTGCAACAGTTTCAGGCCTTGCCATCCGTAAAACTCTTCAAACCATACGCCCTCTTCTCAGCGACTGAGGTTACCGGATTACCAGTTTGAAGTGAGTTGCCAAGTTCTTCGACGCCAGCTACAAATGCACGTAATTGCGCCGATATCGGTCTCAAACTGTCTAAGAAACCCATACAAAACATCGAAATCGCCTTCTTTGACACAGTTTGCCTATCGTCAGCGGATGAGTGAGTAAGCAAGCGTTCCTGAAACTCCCCGTGTACAGCCTTGGCTAAGGGCGTCTTCATCCATCTGCTTTCACAATATTTCTCCATTTTTCTCGGGATTTTTTCACCTCATTGTTCCGAAATAGGAAGAAAATATGACTGCACAAATAACCATGGCGACCAAAAAGCTTGCATTCGCACGAGTAAGAATCATCCGTCTTGTCATGACGAACAAAATATGCATTGCGCTTGCTATCGCCAAGCTTGTATGTGTCAGCAGTTTCTCCTGACATAAAACTCAGCACACGACATCTGTCATTCATACTTCGACTATTTCTTCTTGTATTTTCCTGAACATACTGTCGGTAAACAATGTAGAAGCATGTTTCTCGAACGGCAGAGTAGTTGCGAGTATGGGTATGGACGTGGCATCGTGGTAGTCCAAAGCTGTTCTACTATTCCGCTGGAATTCTATGGCGTGGTTGAAACTCAGGTAGAATTCAGCTATTTTGCTCGGGGCTTCAGATAATTTTTGTAGAAACTGTTCTATTCTTCAGATATGGACGTAGTCCTAATCATCGAACCCATAGGAAAATCCCTAAAGTACGCCGGTATCCAGTACCTCCTATATGCATACAGTGTGTTGAACCAGTCGATGTCCTCCAGCTGATGATGTTCAACCAATCTATTCCACTCCTCCTCGAATTCCTCCGGCTCTAATAGGTCCGACCAAACACAAGCGTTAAAACTCCTTTTTGAAATCGTCGTCCCGCAATAATCTGTTTGGTACCTTGACTGCCAATTTATGCATTATATGCCACATACACCAACGGTGACGCGTGCCGACGAGGACTTCTTCAATCGTCTGCTCGCATCCATCAAATCGGTCACAATCATCCTGGGTGCTACACCCATACAATCTATAAAATGTCTGAACAGCCAAGCAAATGCCCCTGTTTTCTCGCTGCACACACACAACCCGGCCGCAAATGTCACAGGACTACCATGATTATCCTTTCCAGTGAAAGGAGTGAATATCATTACATGTACCCGTGCGCACATGAGCAACAACCGGTCCGTCATATAGCATAATCGTATAATACTGCAACCTTACGGCAGTACATAATGCAGTAACATCAAACAAATAATGCATACAATATACAATACATTAATAGAATATAGACATAAACAACACATTATTTAGTTTTGTACCTATTTGTTGATTGTATGTGTGGACGTCGAAGGGACACAATGTCACCACACATGTGGTAATTTCTCTTCATCACACCATCGCACCAAACCAAAACAGACCAACTGGTCAAATTCGTTAACTTCGTAGGATAGGTGAAAGGCCTCGGTCATCTCCTTCATTCCTATCCAATGTCATCCAAACACCATTTGTAATCACTCAACTTCCTTGTGCATATGCTTTCTAGTCTCAGTGAGGCATTCCTGATATCCCCCACAGTGCAACCAGCCAGGTCACACCCCCAAGTTAATCTCCTTAATACCTTAAATGTAAGCGTGGCGTCCTATATTCGCCCTGGAACAGTCTAGTATAAATTTGTGATGTACATCATCCAACTTGTGATTACTTGACATGAATTTCTGGCTGTTCCGTCCTCAACCATATGATGGTTATGAATCTCATTGAACTCCTGAATTTATGTATCCTGACGAGCAATCTTCCCGAGAAAAACCTGAAGGATATATTAGCTGTACAACCACACCGCTTAGATAACTTCCTACGCTTGATTGTGAAACCAGAACGGGCATTCAACTGGTCCTCCTCTTCACCCTTCTTCCGTCCTTCCCTATTGCATACAACTTGATACCACGTGGTGACATCATCAACCTTCCTCATAGCTTTGTTTTGCGCGTATCAAAGCCAACTGCCCGGGCATATATGTCGTAGAAAGCAAAGCGAAATCTAATGACTGGAATTTCTGACCTACAACAGGCCTTCATCGAGGGAGTACATTCAGGTACAACAACCACTGTACATAATTGGAAAAAAAGGGGTCAGCATAATATAACAACTTTGCAATATAATATGCTGACAAGTAATGCACGATTTTCACGATTTCAATATGTCAATTATTCAGATAGACAAACACGTGATTTATGCATACGTATAACACATACTAATAAAAACGTTGTTACGGAGTACATGTTGTGGTATATGTATTAAAAATGTTGTTTTTTACATACTACACCCCTACCCCCTAGGCTTATTAAACCCTTAGGGGAAACAAGCAACGTGCGCCACACCGCGCAATCCAGACGAAATCTTTTTTACCCGAAACATTGCCTCTCACGAATTATGCATTATATAGAAACCTAAGTGCATTATACATCGTCAATACGTGCATTATATGCTTCGTCTGAACCTAATACCCTACATATGCCGCTAGCGAAGCCATGGAGAAAATTCCCAAAGCAATCAGTAATGTTATACAATGTCAACACAAAACACGATTTAATTGTTGATTAAAACCTACCCCCTAGGCTTATTAAACCCTTAGGGGAAACAAGCAAGGTGCGCCACAAATCGCAAACCAGACGACCCTATCTTTTTTACCCGAAACAATCTCGCTCACTAATTATGCATTATATAGATATCTAAGTGCATCATACGTCGTCAATACGTGCATTATATGCCGAGTCTCAACCTAATACCCTACATATGCCGCCCGCGAATCCTTGGAGAAATTTCTCACAGCAAGCAGTAATGTTATACCACGTCAACAAAAAACACGATTTTATTGTTGATTAAAAATCAATTAATCAAACTAATACAACTTGTACATACGACACCCTACCACCCCCACCCCCTAGGCTTATTAAACCCTTAGGGGAAACAAGCAACGTGCCCACACCGCGCAATCCAGACGAAATCTTTTTTACCCGAAACATTGCCTCTCATGAATTATGCATTATATAAAACCTAAGTGCATTATACATCGTCAATACGTGCATTATATGCTTCGTCTCAACCTAATACCCTACATATGCCGCTAGCGAATCCATGGAGAAAGTTCTCACAGAAAGCAATAATGTTATACCATGGCAACACAAAACACAATTTAATTGTTGATTAAAAATCAAATAATCAAACTGCTACCACTTCTACAGAAAGATCCGCAACATTAAAAAAACATGCTAATTCATGATTTACCTTCTTCCATTGCTTAAGATCAAACTCTGACTACCAACGACTGATTAACAATAGGATTTAGATTTGTGATAATTGAAACCTTCCAAAAAATAGTAATGCAGAATCATATACGTCTGACGCTTCTTTGCCTTCTTCGACGTGAGAGAAGAAAACAAACCGTAATATTTGCAAAGGAGAGAATTAGGGAATTTCCATAACTAACACAATATTATCTACCAAATCTGCCCTTAATCGATTTTTAATTGATAATAATTAAATGGAATCAGCGATTTTTTTAAGCCACAAGATTGCTGGAATTAAAGGTTGAGATTAAAAAGGAAAAAGGAGGAAATATGAGAAAAGGAAATGAATACATCCCTATATATATATATATATATTCGTTGTTTCGAGAGTAGTGCATGCTATTATGCTAAGATATATTTCGTCTGTGGGACATTACAAAAAAGAAAATGTGTTACTTAGAGTGGGATGGCTATAATATAAAAATCGAATAACTAATGTTATTTAGAAAATCATTTTACTTTATTTATACTATATAAAAGCCAAGTCCTCAAAAAGTTGTTTTTCCCCCCACTTTCATGAAATATTGAGAAGTATATTATAAAATTGTATTAGCCTATAATATACAATATTAATATATGATTGATTTGATATAGAGAATAAATGGTTGTCAATTAGTCAAATCACTCTCCTTTTAACCATTGGGTAAAATAAGATCAAATGGTTTCTCTCTCATTTATTTTAATGACCAATAATACTATGCCATTTGTAACAGTCCCATTGGTCAATAAATATTTTATCTATTACTCAAATATCTTATATATTAAATTAAATATATGTAAAAGTTATACCAAATTCATAGGTTTTCATCCTCTACAAATTGAGATCACATTTGCTATAGTTCTATTCACAAAAAAAATCTCTATTTTCTCTACTATAATCTTTCTTCTATATTATAATTTCTTTTTGTTTTAAATTTATTCATCATCCATGAGAATGACATGTTCTCTAATCTATACATCTATACATATATAAAAGCCAAGAAGTAGGAATTTTTATTTTTCCACCCACTTTCATGAAAATTTGTAGAGTATATTGTATAAATCTTTTAGCATGTATAATAAAATTTAATGCAAGATGCATAATATGATAGGTTGTCATTGAACAAAACACCATTATACATTTGATAATACACATTTAAAAACGTGAAGTAGTGTGATTGATGTGAGTAATAAAATGATACTCCGTAAACCAATGGCCAGTAAACAAATCAACGTACCAAATGGTATAATCTCATTGGTTGATAAATATTTTTTAAAATTTATATATCTTTTGTATATTATTTTAATAAATTATAAAAATTATACCAAAATTCGTAGTTTTTCATCCTCTATAAATAGATACCACATTTGTTATAGTTTTGATCACAAAAAAAATATTGTGTTTTCATTCATATAATCCTTCTTCTTTGATAATATAATTTTTTATTTTATAGTCTTCTTTGTTGTTCATTATGAATAATGATGAGGGTAATATATTCTCGGATTCTCAAAATTTCTATTTCTAATTTTAATATGGATCTAGGTCATCCTCTATTCTGACTGTAATTGAAGATAAGTTTAAAAAAAACTCATCATTGTCCCCCTATGCGTTTATTTACAAATCTTTTATGTGATTCAGTTGGGCCGTACATCCATTTATTGATATAGTAAGTTTTAGTTTATTAAAAAATTATTACTTTTAAAATGTTTTAATCTTTTGGCATCAAATCATTTCTATACTCTGCACTTTTTTTTTCAAATTTTCAACAAAAGAATGATTTGTTCTTAATATTTAAATTTAGGTAATTAATTGTAGATATAGTTCTTGATATTTAAAAAATACACTCCTTCGTCTTCAAGTCCGGACGTGGTAGATGGCTATCACACCGTAGAACACGAAATAAATACCTAAACAAAACAAAAACAAAAGATCAAATAAAATAAAACAACTAGGTAGTAAACAACCTATTGTCTCCCCGACAACGGCGCCAAAACTTGATGCGTATTTTTAGAGTATCTAGACCAGTTCACACAAGATATCAAGTTTAACTAATTAACTCTAATAATACTACAATACTGCAATATTACAACGTCGTAGTAGTATTTCAAGTGTTGATTCACATGGAGGTGAAAAATTGTTTATACTTAAAAGCATATAAAACAACAAAGATTGAATTTTTTAATTTGAAAGTTGTTGACAAAGTAAAGTGCAGATTAACTAGAGAAGACTTTTTCAAATGGAAAAAAATAAATGCCACTCCAAGTTGCGCAATATATTTGTATTGTTCTATACCTCTAACAAAGAAACTTATGCAGTGATTAAAACATCAACCTAATCACATACACTGACCATGTACACGATGAGTAGTTAATTAGCTAAATACACAACCTATGAACTAATTTTCAACGACTACAAACTCCTACAGAAGCGCAGGAGAAATACTCATCTACTATGATCACGTACTTAATCCACTCTCAAATTGTCCTCTGAACAATTCTAATTCAATAGCATACCAACAATCAAACACTCCCAAACTATGTTAAAGAGATAATAGCATATAGGAAAGAACAACACTACATTATTAGAGAAAAAAACATAGTGTATAAACATCAAGCATATTGTAGGTATCAAAAACAAATGATTCAAAGGTTTAGAAACATCCATAACATCCTAAATTACAACTTAGAGCAGCAGCATTGAGAGTTTTAGCCTAAACACATGGTAGATTTTGCAATAAAAACCATAGGAAGCAAGCAGCTCTCATTGAGTGGAATTGGAATTTGGAGACGGATCGTTGGAATGTTGGCCGGAATTTCTTCCTTCTCTTCTTCCTCCTTTCTTCTCTCTCTTTTCCTCTCTATTTCTCGTCCAAGGGTGTCTGAATATTCTCAAAAACTGCTCCAGAAACCTATTTGTAAACTAAAATTAGGCTGTTTCCGAGAAAACGCCCGACCCGGGCGAAATGGTGCCAACCCAGAGTTCTACTGGACCTGGCGTTGTTGGTTCAAAAATGGCCGGGTCGGGCGTTTTCGCCAGGTTTCGCGCTGCTCCGTGCAGCCTTCATCAAATGGCCATAACTTCTTC
>NC_056047.1:0-5000 GCF_004379255.2 Salvia splendens
TTGATATCAGGGAGCTTTCACTTCCTAGGAGGTCGCAGGTTCGAATCCTAGGAAGTGCAGCCTAAACGATTAATTTCTCCTTGGGCCTGTGGGCCCAGAATGACAACGAAGCGCACCTACGGGGTAAGACGCTTCACCTCCAACTGTTTGGTCGGGGGTCCGAGTCACATCGGAGGGTAGATGGGGAACCATCGTCGATCCTCCTTAAATAAAAAAAAAAAAAAAAAAAAAAAAAAAAAAAAAAAACCCTAAACCCTAAACCCTAAACCCTAAACCCTAAACCCTGAACCCTAAACCCTGAACCCTGAACCCCTGAACCCTGAACCCTGAACCCTAAACCCTAAACCCTAAACCCTAAACCCTGAACCCTAAACCCTAAACCCTAAACCCTGAACCCTAAACCCTAAACCCTAAACCCTAATGCCCACTACGATCATATGATAGTGGAGGTTCCGATGACGAGACTTGATTCCACCGATCCAGTGTTGGAGTACATTGGACCCATTTCCCCTCCCGCAGAGGGTTCATCGAAGAAGGCGAGGCTTTCGGCCTCGGGAGCCTACTGAGTTTCCCATGTCTTCTCATTTCATGATCTGGAATGCCCAGGGGATAGCGAACGCTACTACCCAGGGCACTTTCAAAAATATGATCGATATGTACAGTGTTTTGTTTGCCGCGGTGCTTGAGCCCCAGACGGATCCCCGGCCTTCTTTCTTTAGTAGGCGATTTGGGTTGCAGTTTAGGTGTTCGAACACAAACGGCAAGATTTGGATCTTCTCTCACAGGGACTGGCAGGTCGAGGTCATTGACGATTCTGAGCAGGTCCTTCACGTCCGAGTTTCTGCTGCGATATTCCCTTTTTCAATCTATCTCTCCGTAGTGTACGCTAAGTGCTCGAGGGAGGGGAGATACGATCTGTGGAATAAACTCAGGGACATCTCTCTAGCCACTGACGGGGCCCCCTGGCTTGTTGGTGGTGACTTCAACATCTTCTTGTTGGAGGAAGAGAGACAGGGCAGCACGACAGACAGGCACGGAGAGATGATGGACTTCGCCGACGCCGTAGCAGACTGCCAGCTACTGGACCCAGGCTTTGATGGCCCACCGTTCACATGGACGAGGAGTGGGCTCTGGGAGAGATTGGACAGAGTTCTTCTTGGGGAGCACTGGACGACCGCCTTTGCGGCTACTAGGGTGACTCATTTGCCTAGGATCTCTTCAGATCATGCCCCTTTGCTTGTGCGGTGCCAGCTCACGGCTCAGATTCCGAGGCCTTCGTTTAGGTTTCAGAACATGTGGGTTAGGCATCACACTTTCAGGGATGAGATTGCCAGAGTGTGGACGGCGGAGACGGGCTTCTTCGGCATGCTTAATCTTCAGTTCAAACTCAGCAGAGTTAAGGGTTTTCTCAAGGGTTGGAACAGGGAGGTCTTTGGGAACATCTTTGAAAAGCTGAGGGAGGCAGAGGAGGCGGTTGCCGCTGCGCAGGCGGCTTACGACGGGGACCCGACAGGAGCCCACAGGAGTGAGCTTAGCCGTTGCACCGCCCTCTACGTACTCCGCACTAGGATGGAGGAGGATTTCTGGAAGCAGAAGGCTGCCATTCGGTGGGCGGCAGAAGGCGAAAGGAACTCCAAATTCTTCCACGGGTGGGTGCGACAGAAGCGGGTGAAGTCCCGGATTCACGCCATTCAGGCAGGAGGACAGACTCTCACGTCGGAGGAGGACATCAGACAGTCGGCGGTTGACTACTTCCAGCGGCTTCTCACGTCAGACGTTGAGCACTTGGAGCAGCCGGACCTTGACCTCTTGCGCGGTCTCCCAGACTCCGTGGACCGCGAGGGCCTCTGTGCAGTTCCCGACTACGATGAGGTGAGGGCGGCGGTCTTTGGCATCAGTGGGGACAGCGCCTCGGGACCGGATGGCTTCTCGTCTCTTTTCTTCCAGCACTGTTGGGACATCGTAGGAGCAGAGGTGGTGGCAGCAGTGGCGGACTTCTTCTTAGGAGCTCCCATGCCTCGCAGCTTCACGGCCACGACCATCATTCTCTTGCCGAAGAAGGCAAGCCCGGCGACCTGGGCAGAGTACAGGCCGATCAGCCTTTGCAACGTGACCAACAAGATCATCTCCAAGATCTTGACATCGCGTTTGGCGCCGCTGCTTCCTCAGGTTGTGGCGCCGAACCAGAGCGGTTTTGTAAAGGGTCGCTTGCTTAGTGATAATGTGCTCTTGGCTCAGGAATTGATTCACGATATCGGCAGGTCGCTCATTCAGAAGGCAAAGTCGCCTAATCTGGCCCTTAAGCTAGATATGGCTAAGGCCTATGATCGAGTGCAGTGGCCTTTCCTCCTCCTGGTGCTTGAGAGGATGGGATTCCCGCCGGGGTGGGTGAGTATGGTCGATCGATGCATCTCTTCTTGCTGGTTCTCAGTGCTAGTGAACGGGGCTCCGGCAGGTTTCTTTCAGTCTACGAGGGGACTTCGCCAGGGAGATCCGTTATCGCCGTCGCTGTTCGTGCTTGCTGCTGATTATCTTTCGAGGAGCTTGAACAGGCTGGTTGACACATATCCCGATATGGAGTATAGATGTGCTAGGCGCGCGCCGGCCATATCCCATTTGTCTTATGCCGATGACGTTATCATTTTTGTCAGGGCGCACAGACAGTCCGTGGAGAGGCTGGTTCATTGTCTCGAGCACTATTCTGCCGTGTCGGGTCAGATGGTGAACAGGGGAAAGAGTCATTTCTACCTCTTTGAGAAGTTCGACGCTTGGGCCGCTGAGGTGGCAGAGGCGAGTGGATTCCAGCAGGGATTCCTCCCTTTCACATACCTTGGTGTCCCTATCTATAAGGGGGGGCTGAAGGCCGGCTACCTTTTAGATATCCGACAGAAGATGGTGGACCGGATTCACAGCTGGTCTCACAGACATCTTTCTCTTAGAGGGCGCCTCGCTCTGATCAAGAGCACCCTTGTCATCATCCCTCTTCACATCTTCCAGGTCCTGAAGCCGTATCAGTACTGGATGAGAGAGTTGGAGCAGATCTTGGCTCGGTTCTTTTGGGGCACAGTTGGGGAGCAGAGGAAGATCCACTGGGTTAGCTGGAAGAAGAAGATTTGCCTGCCGTTGGATGAGGGAGGCCTCGGCATCCGTCGTTTCCGCGAGGTCGTCAAAGCTTTCAGCATCAAGCTCTGGTGGAGATTTCTCGCGCAGGATTCACTTTGGGCGCAGTTCACCATGCGCAAGTATTGTTTCCATGCTGGTCGTGCTTTCATTTCTCCTTACTCTGTGCATGATAGTCCTATTTGGCATCGTCTCACGGACATTAGGGGTCAGGTTCATGGTCTCATTAGGTGGTCCCTAGGCGAAGGGCGGATTAGTTTCTGGGACGAAGTGTGGGTCGGGGATCTCCCCCTTAGGACCTATTGTCCGCCCGGGACTGATCTTCCTGCCGCTGAGGTCTCTAGATTTTGGCATGATCATACTTGGCATGTTGAAAAACTGCATGATTATCTGGCTTTGTATGGTGTGCCTCTGCATGTGTTGGATCTTATCAGGGCTGTTCCGATTGAGGTGGGCAGGCGGGATGTGATGCGATGGAGCCTCACTGGCGATGGCGAGTTCTCGACGGCCTCAGCTTGGGAGCTCATCCGGACACGGTCCCCTAGACATTTCGGACTTCGCATGGTTTGGAATGCTGGGCTGACCCCTACCATCTCTGTCTTCATCTGGCGCCTCCTCCTCCAGAGGCTCCCTGTTGAGTGTTATGTTCAGGCCCGTGGTATCTCTCTTGCATCCAAGTGTCTCTGTTGTGTCTCTTCTTTTTCAGTCGAGTCGTTTCAGCATTTGTTTGTGTCGAGTCCTCTGGCGAGATCGGTTTGGGATTACTTTGATGGCTGGTTCCCTTACATCAGCACACACATTCACACGTGCACTGACATTGCACTTAGATTAGGTTTTTGGTGGAGGTCCTCTCACAGGGCCACCGCCTTGCACATTAGTTTCATCATTCCCTGTTTGGTATACTGGTTTATCTGGACGGAGAGGAATAGCTGCAAGCATCGCGGCATTTCTTTTCGTTCTTCACATGTTATTTGGCAGGTTGTTCGGCACCTGCGGATCTTGGTGGCGGCGGGTGTGCTAGTCCCCCTTCATTGGCGCGGTTGCACCCCGACCGTTGACTTTATGCCTTTGGCTCCTCCTCGCCGGCGAGTTCTGAGGTCCCTGCAAGTGCTTTGGCATCCACCCGACGATCCTTGGGTGAAGCTGAACACCGACGGGGCCTTTACTAGCTCGACGGGACAGGCAGGCGGTGGGGGAGTGGTTCGGGGCTCAGACGGTTCTCTCCTGGGGGCCTTTTGTACGCCTCTCGCAGCTGGGTCGGCCTTCGAGGCGGAGCTATTAGCTCTTCTTCACGGGCTGACACTGGCTATGCAGTTCTCCTCGCATGTCTGGGTCGAGATGGATGCGGCAGCAGTGGTCGCGGTGTTCACTTCAGGACGCAGAGGAGCAGCGGATGTGAGACATCACATGGCTCGCATTCGTACTTTGCTCGCACAGATACAGTTCATGTTCTCTCACATCTTTCGAGAGGGCAACCGACCAGCAGACTTTTTGGCAGGTAGGGGGGTCCAGACCCCTGCCATCACCTTCTTCGATGCGGATTCAGCGCCTCGGTATTTGAAGTCGCTCGTCAGGATGGACCAGTTGGGCTATCCGAACTTCAGATTCAGATATCGAGATGGATGACTACTTCACTTGGTTCGTGGTTTTGATTTATGGTTTTTTTATTTCCTTTGGATTTGGCCCGCTTTTGGCCATCATCCTTGTCCTTTTTATGATGTATAGCTTTGTTATGTTTATTCTCTCTTTAGTTAGATGGTTAGTACCCCGGTCTGTGGGGATACCATAGTAGCTTTGTTAGCTCTTGTGTTTTGTATCTCTCGTGCGGACCGAGTCACTTTTGGGCTCGTCTGATGTATGTTCTTTTGGTGATTTTTGAT